>NC_072491.1:19240000-19435000 GCF_027574615.1 Eptesicus fuscus | reverse complement strand
CCTGAAGGTGATTGTCAGGTTCTCTCCATAAAGATGTACAGTCTGTTGATTATTGATTTTAACTACTTTCCCTCTCTTTTTTATCAATAATATATCATCAACAATTTCTACTAGTAACAGTACTCCTAATAATAATTTTCAGTAAAAATTGCAATAAATGATTATACCAGAGTTACTATTTATGTCCCTTTATCATGTCATGTACAAATTTGCTGGAAAAAGAACAAATAAAGGCAGAGTTTATCAAAACCATCAGAGCTATTCTCATTAAGGTCCTCCATGTAAACGAATGGTGTTGGCTAGTCAGTTGAGATTGGTTGGGTCCATTATATAAATGCAGGAGGATGGTTGTTGAAAGAAAGTGGTTCCTTTCAAGGTGAAAAAAATTGATGTCTAGTCACTATGATGAGAAGGAAGTAAAGTCCATACATGTCCATGTAACAATCATTGGTCCTAAATGTTTGCTTTTAGCTTTGAGCTGAGTTTTGCAACAGGTCAACAACTTAATAATTCCAAGAACTGAGATATGAGACTTAGATAGGCCCACCTCCTCAATGACCTCCCAACTGCATTTTAAGTTACCTTCTTAGCAATGCTTGTTCCATTTTGTATTCTCCATATTAGGTGGTTCACATCATTTATTAAATCTGAGAAATTGTCAATCAACACATCACATTGTCAGCCAATGCATTTGAGTATTAACTTCTTAATTCTCTCAATTCTCCCCTTCCAGAATTCCTATCTTGAAATTCCTCATTCCTTTTTGTCAACACTTTTTATCTAATTGACTCTTTGGTCTCACAGATTTTGACAATTTCATAAGATGTAGTTTTTTGTTAACTAATTATCTCTTCTAGTTCTAATATTTGGTTTAGCCCATCCATTAAAGTGTTTACTTCAATGCCTTATATTGTATTTCTAGAAATTCTAATTTGATCTTTTTCTCATAATCTTGTTTGTTTCACTTGATTTTTTTATACTATCTTCTTCCCTTAAGAGTTATAGTCCTTTTTATCTAATTAAACATATGGACACACCTTCACAGAAACCTCCCTAGTCAATATTTTCCTGGTAATATGTATTATGGTTTTTATATTGAAAATGTATAGCATATATACTATGCCTCAATGCACTTTTTTGGCTGATGTCTACATAGAAAATTGTTATATTTATATTATCTACAATTCAACATTTTTAAACAAAATAACCTTAGGAGGGAAATCTGAAGCTATGGTCAAAATATAATTAGTAAAATGTTAAAAATCAAAGTTAGATGTTTTGAAAAATCATGCTGTGTCAATGAAGGGAACATATACCTTGGATATTGTTGGTTCTAGAAGTCTAATGTTTACCAACATAAAAAATGGGCAGGTAAGTCAAGCTCTCATTATAAGAGATGTTATCCTAAAGCATCAATCCCATCACCTTTCATAAAGATTTTTTCAAAGCCTTCTTGCTCAGGAGTCTCCACAGCAACACCATATGATGAGGAATTCATAACTAATCCTCTTAACCTGGTGTTTTGCCTGAGATGACTCTTTTATCACCCTCTTTGTCTGCTCTATCAACTTTTGCAACTGATTGCAATGATGACGTCAATGGTCTCCTCCATTCTCTAGTCAAGTTCAAGGTTTCACTCCTCTTGTTGAATAATAACAATTACTGAAAAGTGTCTTGTATTTATTGTAAATTTCATTTGCATTTTTCTAAGAGATTTATTTATTGCTCTCTGTTTTTGCTGTATCATATGAAAATACAGTGTTTATGTCACAGCATGCACACCATCTATGTAATTTCATACAGAGCAACTATTAACAAATTAGTTGTTTTATAATCATGAAACAATGTTTTAAGTATTTTACATGCTAACATGATAGGTTTTTCTTTGCTTTTTTGTTTTCTTACTCATATGTTAAGATTTTATAGTGCCTTAGCTAGATTTTAGGAAATTTATTGGGAGTTTGAGAATGACTTGTAACACCTTATAATTTTTCTCATTTGAAATAATGGAAAAATATGTTTCCAGCTATCATTTACCTGCAGATATCTGCTTTCCAGGATTTTCAGGCTACTAACGTTAAGTAAGAGGTACCTGTACCTTTTTTTTCAATAATGTCTTTCATTTTATTCATAATCTCAAGTTTATAGTGTGTTCACCTTCTTGTTTTGTCTGTAGACTGACATTCCTGTTGAGTTATATCACTGCATGGTTTTATAGTATTTGCATGTGGTATGTGTGTGTGTGTGTGAGAGACAGACAGACAGACAGAGAGAGAGAGAGAGAGAGAGACAGAGAGAGAGAGAGAGAGAGAGAGAGAGAGAGAGAGAGAGAGAGAGAGAGGAAAACTAACTCCCCTGAAATGGCCCAAGCCACCACCTTCAATACCATCTGCAGCTAAAGACAAAAGGAGATTGGGGGCAGGGTGGGGGGAGCCAGTTGTGGGAGGCTATGGAAGTGGGTGGGGAAGCCCAGAAAACAAGGGTAAGGTTATTAGGCAGGTTTAGTTTATTGACCTCTGTACTGATAAGTTTCTAGAGATTTAGTCTTCCTCTCCTCTTCTTGGCACAAAGAGGAGACACCTTGCAAATGGAAATCTACCTTATAGATGTAAATGTCCTTATACAAGGATAACTTCTACTGGGTTTCACAGCTTCTGCTCTATCTACAATTTCTCAAAATAACCAGCCCCAAATAGTCCTTATGTAAAGAGGCATATTTTGGGGTGGCAAATTCTGCATCCCTTCATGTCCTTTTGTGGAAACTAAACTATCAAGACTTTTGGAACAAAGGGCTATTTCCTATAATTACTCAAGACTGCCACAGTACCATCGACTAATCCTACTACACTAGATTTCAACTCCCAATTCTTTTTTGACAAGAAAGAGTTATTCTCACTTTTTTAAGGAAAATATATTATTTTTAATAGATATTATTTTGTTATATATTAACTGCATTAATAAATATTTTAATTATTTTATTTTAATTTTTAATAAGGTAAATGCCATTAGAAATAATTCAGATAAATAAAAGTCACTGAAATGCTCAATCATTTGGGGCGAGGGTATTTTTAGTTTTTTTAAATGTTTTGTTAATCCTCACCCAAGGATATTTTTCCCATTGATTTTTAGAGAGAGTAAAAGGGAGGGAGGGAGGGACAGGGAGAGAGAGAGAAACATTGATGTGAAAGAAACACATCAATTGGTTGCCTTCTGCATGTGTCCTGACTGGGGCCAGGGATCAAACCTGCAACCCAGGAATCGAGCCTGTGACCTTAAGGTGTGAGGGCCACCACTCCAACCACTGAACCACACGGGCTAGGACAGTGATGCTCAATACTTTCTAAAACTGCAAGAAGTTCCTGAGACCAGATTCTAGAATCCCTGTTCTAGGAAATATATTGAACTTCGAAGAAAAGGAAAAGCTAGTTTATCATTAAACTTTTCAAAAGCAATTTTTTAAGGCTAGAAAAGAATATAAAAATGTATTTAAGATAGTCAAGAAGTGAGAATGTGAGTCAATATTTTATATCTGGTCAAATTGACTTCCAAGTATGAAAGGCTGCAGACAAATTGTTAGGCTATAAAATAACTTAGGAAATATTGTTCCCATGAGGAATATGTAAGAGAAATTTCAGAGAGAAAAAAAAACAAACACTGGTGAAGAACATAAAAAAACATATTTACCTAAATAATGATTGCAAAGGGGCACTTATATAATGTCCATGTGCTCTAAAATATAGATGTATTTCAACTACCCAAAAATGAGTGACAGGGCAGGAACGGGGAGGGGTATATTGAAAAGTAAACCCAGTAATTGCTTAAATATTAACTGAGATTTAGGTATTAATTTGAGTATTAAAAGGATATTACCAGTAAGTAAGACTATATTATCTCAAGTAAGAATATGGAGGGGAAAGGGAGTGGAGGGAAGAAAAAGGATTTACTAGATAATTTTAGTATTGTTTGGAGTAAGTAACCCTTAGCTAATAGTAAGGGAGAGAAACCGAGGGGAGAGGGAGCAGGAAGAGGAACAGAGGGAGGGAAATAGAGAATAGGGTATTATATAAAGATTTTAGTACAAAGGTAATTATTAGGAAAAAATACAAAACCTCCTAAAATATAAAAATATATACCCCAAAAAAAGAGCTTGATTAAATAAACCACCAATAATAGACAAGTCATATAACATAAAATTACATGGCAAAACAGAGGCCAAACATTTATCATATCAGTAAATATAAGTGAGCCTAACTCATCTTTTGAGGATAAATAAAAGAGATTTTAAGATTGACTAATAAAACAAAATCCAATATTCCATTAACATTCCCAATCACTCAGCCTTCCCTGAACCTGCCCAGCACTTTCACACTTTGTGCCTTGGATTATGCCCTTTCCAATTCCTTTGTCTATAAAAATTCTATTGAATTTTCAAGTCTTAACGAAAAATAATGCTACTTCCTCCATAAAGACTCTGTAATTGCTTTAGTCAGAAATTAGTCTCAAAACTTCTTTGTATGCTTATTAGAATAGTTCATTAAACCTGGTATATTGTAGGCAGTCATTTATATACTTTCTTCCCCACTAGAATATGAACTGCTTAAAGACAGGAACAGTGAATGGTGTATTAGAGCAGCTCAATTATTGAACGAATGAACCAGAGACCAAAGAACAAGCCAGTCATTTAATTATATCACTATAGAAATTCAGTCTAATTATCTATAACTATTTTTGTAATTATAACTGATTACTTCCTTTTAAATTTTAAATTCACTTACATCATTTCAGATTGCCTCTAGGCATTTGATTAAAATTCTTCCACCCTGGATAGCTATTGCTTCTAGCTTGTTAAATGTTTATAAATAGATCTGCCCACTTTGGAATCTCTCCTCTCACAGTCGTGAAAGTTTCTGAATTAATGAACATTTTTTATGGCATGTCTTTTCATATATGCTAGGAAGCTTAAGTCATTGACTCTTTTGTCTTTCTCTTTCTAATTCCCATATTTTGTTTTTTGTTAGTAGTCTCCAAAATTTGCATTTGTTCAAGCTCATTTTTTTACTAGAATAGTTGATGCAACATTTGAAGGGATTAAAAAAACTCACAAGTCAGCAATGATTACAATACAACTAACCATGTCTTACAGTGCTATAAAAACATCTTCCTGTTATTTTATTACTCATTTGACTGCCCTTGAATACAGTGTTAGTGCTTGAAGAGAACAATTTACTGTATTTTTTATATGTACAACCATGTCCTCCAGTGTCTATAAAAGCATCTTACTTTTATTGCATTACTCACTTGGTTGACCTTCAGCACACTGTTACTTTTTGAATAGAACTGTGTACTTACTGATTTTTATATATGTATGAGAGAAATTTCCTGAATGTTCCAGTAACTGCTCAGTCCTTTTTGGTTTCTGCTATACCTTTTACCTACCAAATTCATCAAGTCATAGTCTGAAACCCAGTGCTTTAAATGACATACAGGGTGGGGCAAAAGTAGGTTTATAGTTGTTCATATGGAAAGCAATGCAATAATTAATAAATAATACAAGAATAAACTCTGCATTTCACATACTCCTAATTGTAAACCTACTTTTGCCCCATCCTGTACTTAGTTCAAAAGTCTATTTCACATATGCATAAGGTTATGTTCATTCAGTGTGGCAGAAAAATAAACTTACAGATGGATCAGAATACGTGAGTCTCTGTACCTCAAGGTGTCACAATATTCTCTATGTTAGCTTTCATATTCTTCTTGTTTTATTGCTTAAAGTATTACAAATAGTAGTACATATGTCCCCTTTTTCCCCCATTGACCTCCCCCAGGCCACCCCCCCACCCCCACGCACATGCCCTCGCCCACCTAGTGTCTGTGTCCATTGGTTATGCTTATATGCATGCATACAAGTCCTTTGGTTGATCTCTTACCGCCCCACCTCCTCCACAACCCTCTCCTGCCTTCTCGCTGAGGTTTGACAGTCTGTTCCATGCTTCTTTGTCTCTGTATCTATTTTTGTTCATCAGTTTACGAGCAACGGTAGCTTTCATGTTCAAAGACTAGTATTATGTCCCTAGATTCAGATGATCTCTTGGATACCGCTCAACCTTGATGTAAAATTTGATTTATCCTTTGAGCACGGCTTTTATAAAGGAGACATCACCTTTCAAGAACTGAGAAGGATATGAGTGTTTAACTCCACTTGCAAGGTAACAATTTCGCTTGTCAGACTGTCATGGCAACAGCAGATAGGGGATTCCTGGGCAAAGACAAAGGACTTCATTACAGCACCGTACAGCAACCGGCATGAGCTGCGGCATATTCACCCCAGTTCCCAAAGGTGATGGGAAGGCCTGGAGGCCACCTCCACACACAGTGGGCTGCATCACAGGAGAGGCCAAGGGCCCCAGCACCTTGTAAGTGAGCAGCAATCAGCAAACGGTGCAGCAATCAGCAAACAATCCAATACCTCTCTCCTGGAGGAGCATCTAGTTCCATGGGAGCCATGCGGGTAACCTTGACCTACATGGCTGCCTATGTGACTAGCTACAAAGATGGCTCAGTATCAAATGGATATAAGCTCTAAGGCCTGTAATACTCAGCAAGAGTCTTGAGAGATGCTCAGGGCCTGTAGCTGATTGCCTTGCTCAGCACCATAAATGTAATATTTCTTCCACACAGAGAGTTACATGATCTTAGACCTGGATCCTGATTCCACTGATGATGACCTCATGCCAGAAACACGGCAGCAAAGCAGAACTTTCTAAAGCAGATCAAAACTTAACCATGTTCACAGCCATCAAGCTCTTCCCTTTATTTTTGCTCATGTGCAGCCTTCAGCTGCCTTTTACAAACTGCATTGCTTTCACATGACAAGCGATGAAGTGTCATTGAAATCACAGATGTGCTTGCCTGCGTGTCCTTTACAGCCAAAAACAGCTGCTACCACCTACTTCTCCATTTCTTCCTCTTTTGAGTTGTCTTGTTATATGGCCAAATATTCAAATACCCCTTCTAAATTCGCCTTTAAGTTTCTTTTTCTTTTCAAATAAGTGCTGTTCCCATATTTCCCCCAACATTATCATTAAATCTCATTTTAAAAGTTGAAAGCAAACGTTCTTAGATAAATTTGTCTTTATAAATGCATAGTTGCCATTAAATAACTTTGAATCATAATAGTAAATTTAATTAATCAAATATTTATTAAGTGCCATCTAAGTCCTTGGAATATAAAGATGAAGAAAACATGTTATTTCTTTTAATAGCTCACAAATGAGTGAAAATTAACATGAGATTGTCATTAATGCAATAATAGATATATGTACAAGTATAGAGTAATACTCGGGTAGATGTTAGGAAGACTTCACAACATAGATGATGTGAGCCAATGTTTTAAAATAAGAATAAGAGTGTGTTAGATCAAGAATACCTCTGGTAAAACTAGTAATTTGTTTCTAAAGAATAACATAACGAACCTCAGATCAGTAACGTATTATAAGCAATAACTTTCCTTTTACAAAATGCATGTTGTTTTTTTAAAAGTCACCTGCAAAGGAGATCACTAAATTAGAAATATTTTTTATTCAATTAATATTTTTGTAGCCCACATCAGTGTTAGACACGGTGCTTTATGCTAAAAATTAATGGCATTGGAAATAATTTAGTCATTACAGTATTTCCTTATTCATCAACAGAATATTCAAATCTTCATTTTAACAAGTTGACCAGAAAACATAGAGATGCAATTTTAAAATTCTGGTGAGTATGTGTTATTATTATATTACTTAACAAATTAGGATGAATCACATGAAATTGCCACTAAACAGTTCAGCCTAATATTTTTTAAATGATATAATGTAAAGAAGATCAGCTTCAGAGTCTCTAGACTGAATTTGAATCTTGCTACAAATACTTCCAACCTGTGCTACTTTGGGCAAGATACAAAACCTGCCTGATCCTCCATTTCATCATCTATAAAACAGAAAGAGTAGAACCAATCTGAATTAGTTACACTTGAGTTGTAGAAGGAAATCTAACCACAACAATCTAACTAAATAAGGACTTCCTTTTTTCTCACATAACTAAAAATACAGAGGTTGAGAATCCCACAGTGAAATTGTAGTTTCATGAAGTCAGTGCAAGGGTGAAACTCACTTGGAGAAGAGAAATGGCAAAGCATGTTCGAGGCCAGGTCAGTGGCAGTAGGGAAGGAGAGGAGGGGGCAAAGGTCTGAGAAATATTCAAGAGATCAAATCTACCTACTTCTGATTAAATTAGCTTCTTTAATTGTTGTTTACCACCGAAGTGTTTTGCTTTTGGCTGATGTTACTTCCTAAATAAACTATCTACTGTTCCCAGTGATTCTTCCTGCCTCTCTCTCCTTACCATGCTAGCTTCCTCGAGTTTTCAAAGTGTCTGCTGCACTTCTAGACATCAGGGCAGGTTGTAGATAATCATGGGACAAGGTGAAGGGCAAAAATCACCTTGCAATGCTTTGGGAAGAGATTCTTTCCCAGAAATTTCCACTTCTTTATCACTGGTCAGAATTGTATCACATGGGCACATGTAGTTACAGGAGACATTGAGAATTTTAATATTTCACTCTCTAATCACTATATTATACAATGGTAAGGGAAAAGGGAATTAGAATAGATATTAAGTGAGCCCCCTTCAGTATCTGCCATAGTACCTTTATGAGTGTCTAAATATTAAATGAGAAAAATATGTAGAACAGCTGGTTAAGTATGTGGCAAATGGTACTTCCTCAGTAATTGCTAGCAATGATCATGGTGTTGACTATGATAAGGCTGATTTAAAGCTGATAATAAAATTAAAAAGTTCAAATCTTGAGCATGTGTAAATAATTGTACTAACTCGTGTATATTTTTAAAAACCATGAATTCAATCATATCTTCCCTCCAGTAAATGACAACTTTGGTACCAACAAAGGTGAAAATTAAAACCATATCATCTCTAGTTACCTCACATCCATAACTTCATTGGGGTTAAGAGGTGTATTTTTAGGTTGGAAAATCTTATGTTTGATTTCTTTCCAAAGTTTATTTTCTTGGAAAGTATGAAGACCATCTGTGGAGTTATTTTGAGGTAGGAATATAAAACTGCGATCTTACTCATTTTAAATGTGGTGTGTGTGTTTTTAGAGTCAGAATATTCCCACAGAAAAAGTAAAGGGAAAGTTGGCAATGTAAGTAACTTTTTATAAACACCCCCAAAAAATGTATCATAAATCAATGTGTATGGTTTCACATAACCAATAGGCCTCTAGTGATGGTTATCAACTAATTTTCAGCTCTTTTTGGTCCTACAGGTTTCATCTTGTCTTTTCACTTTCAGTTACAATCCATAACAGACATTCAACCGTATGATGCCAAAGAAAACGTCAATTGTGTAAGAGTGAATAGCACCTTAAAGTTCCATATTTCCAGAATGTAGTCTATTTGCTTTACTAAAAGGACTTTGTTTTCATGTTAATTCAGTGGGAGAAAATAGCTGCCCAATTATCCAAGTAGTTAAAATAACTCATTAAGTTCATTTTTCAACTTTTTACTGTTCAACTGGCTACTGAGATTTTATGTAAATGCAATTTAATTCTCATGGTATGTTCACATTAAGAAAAAAGGTACCAACTTGTCCTGCAGTTAAAAAGAAAAAGGAGAATCATATACCCATCCCTTCCTTAGAGTAGCAGGATAACATGATCTTTATTCACCTTGTGAATTTTAAACTCTTGACTAACCTAACTTGGAGAATCTTTATACCTAATTAATTTGAAACTTTACGTCAGTCAGGAGTAACTCAAATGAACCCCAATCAAACATTATTGAATCAGCCAGATGTCATACTCCCAGGAAAATATCTGCAACAAGTTGGCAAAATGTTACCCGTATACTAACAGAGAATTTAAAGTAGGAGGCCTTATCTTGCTTTTGAACAGAATAATATATTGCAAAACCATGTGGAAAATTTCAGTTCCATTATTATTCACATGGCTGCCAATCACTGCTCACGGTCTTTCAGACACACTTGATTAGAATCTTTCTATAAATGAGTAACAATAGAGCTTTCAAAGCAAGTATGATAGCCAATATACTGATGCTGAGTTAATTTTAAAATTTGATAGTTTAAATAAGTATTCTGTATTTTTATCCTCAAATTATTTATCTAAAACACTTGCATTTGGAACTAATAATGGCTTTCATGTTTACTGAGAAGCACAAAGAGATGAAATCTCATTTATAATTTCTCCAGCTACAAAGGCAGCTGTGCCACATTGTGAAAAACTGACTATTATAAAATTATCTTATACTTCAATTAAAATGTCCGGATGCATATTTCCCTGTGAGATAATGATATTGATATCATTTGTCAGTCAAATAATCACCAGCATCATATTTTAAGTGTTAACAGTTTTGTTAACATTTATAGAAAGAATGAATTTGGCAAAAGAATTAAACTATACCTTAAAAGTTGAAAAAAAAATCTATTATTAAAATAATAGTAAAAACTAGAAGATCTAATTCTGGCACTGAATCTTGCTTCTCTGCCTTAATTTACTTCAGTTCTACCAAGCATGCCTCCCTCATTTAATCTATTATAGTAAAAGCTTTCATTAGTTTACAACAGTCTGTAGAATGTTTAGCATAATGTACATAAAAGTAGCCTTATTTTGGGTCTAATTTTTGCACAAACTTTAATATCCATTATTTTTATTTAATTTTTGCATAATAATGTTTACAACCCCCAAATTTACTCTACTTGATAAAATCTTGAAAGAAGATTCACAATGAAATTTCCCAAATTCTCAGTGAGTGATGTTTGGATTGTTACTATTATATTCTTTGCAATATCATCCTTACTTTACCTAATACTCTCCATAAAATCTCATGGAGGAAAATCGATAAAAACTTTATTTTATAAGTTTATTGTCTTAGTCCATCTAGGCTGCCATAACAGACTACATGACTTATAAACAACAAACATTTATTTCTCACATTTCTGGAGGCTGGGAAGTCTGAGATTCTGGCACTGGCCTATTTGGTTTCCAGCTCTCCATAGCCATCTTCCTCCATAGCCGTCTTTCACTATAACTTCACATGGTGAAAGGGACAAGGAATCTCTCTGTGGTCTCTTTTATAAGGGCATTAATCCCACTCATGAGGGCTCTCCCATCATGACCAAATCACCTCTCTTAGGAATTGTACATTTATAGTAATGGTACTGCCATTGCTCATAAAATTCCTTTCAAAGTCAATTCCTTTCAAAGTCAATTGTTGAGACATACATGAAAGCTATTCTCCCTCTTAAAGCAATATGTGGAGTTTAGTCCCAAGGATACAACAATAATAAGGGAATTGACCTACTGTGTTAAATTCTAAGCTCCACTACAGAATTTCAACAGTTTCCCTTCAAGATCGGTGTCTTGGGCCTAAGGACTCAAGTAATCAGTACTGCCATTATTAAGTATTGTATCAGTGATTTAAAAATATTCATAACTGTATTAAATTAACTAATTACTTAATTTTAAAAGACATTTATTATTTAGATGCCTACTATATGCCGATCCTGTACTAGGGATACAATGATGAATGATACATCTTCTGTCTGAAAGTTTATTCTCTACATGAGGAGAGAAATCTAAACAAGTAATTGGTAACAGATGTCTGCAAAACTCTGAGAGAAGGAAGAAGAGAACTGCACCTCAAATAGGAAAAGACTTCACAGAGTACGATGGAATTTGAGCTGGGTTATAAGGAAAACTGGAACTATTGATTGAGCCAATTATTTACAAAATTAGCTTTAGATGAGTCTTACCTCCAAAAGGTAAAGGTAACCAAAAGAATAGACCAGAAAGCAAAGGTCTCCACAACCTAAAGATTTCCGGAGAAGGATGAGCTTTATAGGAAGAAAGGTTGAAGGGACACACCACCTGCCACTAGTCTTTACTGCCCCAGAGAGACAGTGCAGGAGGAACGTGAATAATTGTGAGTTGGGATATTATTAGGATTGACTTTTAAAGAATTGTATCAGAGATATTAAAAAACCAGCCACTCAGTAGGAAAGATATTTGACAGAATTGGGAATATTTATTGAAAAACAAAATTCCTTCATGGTTTGACTTCAGTTGAATTCACACACACACACACACACACACACACACACACACACACACACATCATGTAAAAAAACATATACTTTCTTGCCTTGATGCTGTTCCTATTGCCTAAAAGACTCCTCCTATCCATCTAGTTGGCTTCTTAAATTTCCAATTATCTTTTATTTTCTTTCTTTTTATCTCCGTGAATATTACCTTTTTCTTTTTATTGAATTTATTGGGGTAACACTGGTTAATAAAATTATATAGGTTTCAGGCATACAACTCTATAATACATCATCTGTATATTGTTGTATGTGTTCACCACCCCAAGTCAAGTCTCCTTCCACCATCATTTATCTCCCTTATATCCTTTCCTACCCCCCTTTCCTCTGGCCAGCCAGGTCACTTGAGTACATAGGCCCAGGATGCCTACTTTGCAGGGAACCTTTATTTGTAGAGTTCTGAAATGGTGTTTAGAATTTAAGAGAGTATCAGTCCCTTTATTATTGCTGTATCTCTGAACCAGTGGCTTCCCCTTCTGGTATCTGTTTTCTCATCTCTAAAATGCAAGCAATAAAAATTAATTTTCAGGATTATTAGGAAGATTAAATGACAGAATTATAAAATGCATGCACAGTAGCTAAAGGGCATTGAATAAATATAATTTCCTCCTCCACACACTACTCCATCTTCTTAAAATATCACTTACATTAATCCTATAGTCATCATCAAATGTGATGCACATAAATGAAAAAAAGAATGAAAAATATTTAACATTGTATTTGGCATACAGTATATTGTTAATATCTGGAATTTCCTACCTCCTTTCTTTTTTGTGGGTTAGTGTAGCACTTCCTTTATTTTTATAGAAGTGAGAGTAATAAGTCAACAGTGAGAAGACGATTATGCGGCAGGATAAAGAGGGCTAGGGGACAAATAGTGGGAATAAAAAAATTAAAATTGTAAAGAACCCATGAATTGCCACTCAGTTATTGTAAAATATAGGTCAAGCACTCTGTTGGATGCTGTGCATACATTGTCTCCTTTAATCGGACCAAGCCATTCAGATCTGGGCTCAAAAAGTGGCTCTACAGCTGGGAAATTGTGCAATTATGGGAAAGTTTCCTAATGCCTTTATCTTTGGATCTGCATTTCTCATCACTAAAATGATAACACATATTTTCAGGGTTGTTTAGGGGATTAAGTCACATGTGTAACATCCTAGCAGGATCTCATGTAAGGTGGTTATTGGGGTTATTTAACTCATGCCCTATCACACCTCTGGTCAGCATGGAAGCGTCATCCACTGCCCATCCACATTGGGCTCTACTTGCCACCCCTGTGTTGGATGTAATTCTAAAAATGTTCTTCCCAGGATCCCTGATACCTGGTTATCCAATCAAACATTGTTACTGCCGTGAGTTACTTTGCAGGTGTTATTAGATTATTGATCATAAAATATGGAGATTGTCCAGGGTGATCCAAGTGGTCTCCATATCATCACTTGAGCCCTTTAAAAGATAGAAATTTCTCCAGCTGGAGTTAGAAGAGAATTCAACAGAAGGAGAGGTAAGAGAGAGTCAAAGCATGAAAAAGACTTGGCTCTCCACTCCTGGCAGTAAAGATGAAGAAAGGGGGGTTACCCACCAGGGAATACTGGCAGCGTCTAGAAGCTGAGAACTCTTGGCCAACAACCAACAAGGAAATGGAGCCTCAGTTCTAAAGGCCCATGGAACTAAGCACATCCAACAATCCCAATCAGCTTGGAAGCAGACTCATCCCTAGAGTCTACAGAAAAGAGTGCATCTTGCCAACACCTTGATTTGAGGAGTTGTGAAACCCGGATCAGAGAACTAGCAGGGCCACATTCCACCTGTACTTCTGACCTGCAGAACCATAAGGTAACAAATAGCTATTGTTTGAATACCGTTTGCTGCTAAATCTGTAGTAATTTGTTATGGCAGCACTAGCAAATGAACAAACCCTCATGGAGAAGATTCAAAAGGGTATTGAAAACGGGAAGTATTTGAATTCACTAAAAGATGCAGGAGTCATCTTTATCTAATTCTTACTATACCTATCATCACGTGTAGTTAATGTCAGGATGGCATACAAATCACCCTCTCCCAGAAACTAATAATAATGAGGCCTTCATTTTCACCAGGCTACTAATGTAGAAAAAGGAAGATAATCTCTAAATAGGTCCGTTGTTACATTGGATTTTTAAGATAATTTGCTATCCCAGCAGATGAATCTTAAAACATCCCCAGGTTTTCAGGAAACAGAAGGGAACTTTTACAGCTATATTTGATGGACATTTTCAGGCACATTATTACAAGCCAACTTTGGTATCTGCAAACAGCAGGCTCAGCAGCTCCTATGTGTGCTGAACAGGAAAAATTAACACCAATGTTCCTGACAGCTGAGACTGAACGATTAAAAACTGTGGGAACGCTCTCAGTGAAGACACTACCAAAATAGAATGTAATCTTTAATTGGAGAATGACAACTTGTAAGAGGGCTCTCTGTTTCCCTCTCCCCTGCCTCTAGTGGCCCAATTTTTATGTTATAGTGTATGCAGCAATTGTTCTATCTCTGATCTTGTTAAGTATTGATTTTTAAATAAATATTCTACTACAGGATTTGTTGGCCATTTGCCATCTTCTTGTTGGAAAACAAAAACTTTCACTGACATTCTTATTCATCAAGCTAAAAAAACAAAAGGCTATTTTATCATATCCCTTAAATTTTCAAAATGCTCCGTCCATGAAACTGAAGGTGCCACGTCTATAATCAAAGCTGACATTCCTGCAGGCAGTTCTGAATGTGAAAGTGGAGTGGGCTTAGCACTCATTCATTCATTAATTCAATAAAATATTACCAAGCAGCTACTATGTTTCAGGAACTATGTTAGGTGTTGTAAACACAAGGATGGACCCTCTAAACATAGCTTTTCACCCTAAAGGGGAAGCTATGCAATAAAACACATGTAATGAGAGTATGGAGAGGTACATGAAGTCAAGACAAAATCCAAGGTGAGAAGAAGTTGAGTCCACAACTAAAAGGGGAATCAAAAGTTAAATCCAAAGAGCTGGATAAAGAGGCAAAAGCCTGGGGAGAAAGAAAGACTAACAAAAGGTGGTATGTGAAACTTAAGGAGGGAGGTTCTGGTGAGGTTCCCAGAGGCTCCAAAATTTCTTCTCAAGGACATTATAAAGTGCTTCAGAACTCTCCCCTGGGTGGAGAGAAAGCTATTACATCAATACAGCCTCAAAGAGAACCATTGGAAACAGCCTAATGAAGAGAGGTTATTCCCAATTCTATTGAACTCTCTCCTTTCAGGAGAAATGTTGAGTTGTATTAGAGATGACACCTTGCATAATTCCCCATGATCCAGTGGGGCTACCATAAACAGGCACTAAAAAATTCTTTGTTCTAAATACTTCCTCTACTGCCGCTCCTTCAGAAAGCCAATGTTCTGTATCCTTTGACATAAAGAAAATGCTCCAAAAAGAAGTATTCTGAGCAATTTGTAGTTAATAGCAGCAGGTTTTAGTTAATATTAATTTGAGAGTATCCTATCTAATAAAAGGGTAATATGCAAATTAACCATCACTCTGTCACAAAGATGGCGGCACCCATAGCCACAAGATGGTGGCACCCAGTCCTCTCAGCCCCGACAGAGTCCCCCAGTCCTGGGGGAGTGGCCGCTGAGAGCAGGCAGTGTGAGCAGCCCAGCGGCGACCAGGCAAGAGTTCCACCCCAAGGCAAGCTTTCCACACCTGGCCACGGATGGGCCTCTGGGCCATGGAGAGCTTCTGGCCAGGCCCTGCAGAGAGCTACTGGAGCACAGATTTGTGCGCAGGGCTACTAGTAGTTCAATAATTTAGAAATGAAGAACCTAAGGCAAGCAGATGTTAGGGTGGAAGGAGGAGAGGAGCTGAGTAGAAATATTCTGAATGTCTTTCCTAATTCAGCCTAGGGATGACCATAGACTCAGCATGAAGGATGGAAAGCATGAGGGTCACATAGTGATGGAGGAAAGAAGCATTTGTGTCATAAACCAACCACCACCTCCCCTGGGGCAAGGGAAGCAGTGAAGGAGGTGTAACAACCACTCCATGCCTCAAATTGCAGCATTGCTGAGTCTAATAAAGAAGACTTCATTGTGGATGGGGTTGGGGGAAAGGAAGGGGTGAGAATTGTTTGCAAATATTTTTAGACCTAGAGCAAATGTCCTGTAGCAAAGGATGTCAATCCAAGTGTCATTAGGAGGTCCCCAAGATCACCCTTCACTAGGAGCACTTCCAGAATTCAGAAAGCCATTATACTCACAGTTGCAGTTTAATACAGTGAAAAATGTAGATTAAAATCAGCAAAAGGAAGAAGCACAAAGAGCTGGGTTCTGAAGGGATCAGGTTTAGAACTTCCAGTTGTCTTCTCCCAGCAGAATCATGGAGATAGCACTTATTTCTCCCAGCAACAATGTGTGGCTGAGGAGGAAACTGGTCTTGCAGAACTCGTTATCTAAATGCAGAGGCCATGGAACTGTGAACAATGCACTGCCCTGGAGAGGAGGAGGGGGGGGGAGGCGCGGAAGGGTTTTTATGATGGTGCCAGGACGGACCATTGGATGTGGCCTGACACCTGGGGGCCTTCCTGCAGGGCCATGAAGGGGGCATATCTGCAAGACAAAGACCCCAGCGGGATATATATAGACAGGCTCTCTGCATGTTTCTTCACTCTGATTTGGAAATTATTCCTGGAGTCCACTAGTGTTAATAAACGGGGTCCCTCCCTTTCTCTAGGAAGCGTGCTTGGTATTTCTTTGGTCTTCTGTAACATGGCAACACACAGCAAGTATTGCTGAGTAGGGAAGAGTCTGCTGATGGCTGGTCACATAGACAGAGCGACCCTTAGTCTCTAGACCCTCAAGATGATGCTGCTTGGTCCAAGACCCCAACCATAAATCACATTGCTAACATAGAGTATCTGACATGGCCTAAGATCCTCTGGTAAATAAAGACACTTTTATCAGGCAGGACCTTCCAAGGCCTTAGAAGTTCGATCTCAGAAGCCAGTCAAGGGCCAAACTATTTTGGGGACTAGGTTAATCTTTTACTGCACAATAAGCCAGTGAGCTAGTGTTACAAAAACTATAATCCTTTTTTTAGTAGTTTAATAGTTAAATTTCATCTTGTTCATAGCATTAAGCAATTTAGTGAGTCTTCAAGTTTTAAGTATCTCAAGAGACATTCTATTGAAACAGGAATTTTTAGGGGTGAAAAATACAGGTTTTAGGAAATTTCAGAAATTAAGGGGACCATGGAGGAAGCACAGGGCTGCAGAGCAGCAGAAGGTATAGTTCCACAGAATAGGGGAGCTGAAAAGCTGCAACAGGTACATTTCCATAGAATGAGGGAGCTGGGAACAGCAAAAGGTCTATATTTACAAAATAAAGGGAAGGAAGCCCTTCATCCAGAAGGAGAAGAAGAAAGCCCAAAGGGAATAGGAAAACAATAAGGAAGGAGGGGAGAGGGGTGAACCTCACATGTCTCATGTGACCTTTAACCTTTGAGCCCAGGAGTTACTATAGTAACCAGTCCAGGGGAATAGTGACCAATCAGAAGGGATATCTAGGCACCAGGCTCTGCAGCCTTTATAAGCCACTAGAGGCCCAGTGCAGGAAATTCATGCATGGGGGGGGGAGTGTCCCTCAGCCCAGGCTGTGCCCTCTTGCAGTCTGGGATCCCTCGGGGGATGTCCGCCTGCTGGCTTAGTCCCACTCCCATGGGGATCGGGCCTAAGCCAGCAGGCAGACATCCCTCTCACAGTCCAGAATCTCTCACTCCTTACCACCTGCCTGCTCGCTGCTCTTTACCACTCAGCTCACTGATCCTTAGTGCTGCCATGGAGGCGGGAGAGGCTACCTCCACCACCACTGCACTCACCATCTGTGAGCCCGGCTTCTGGCTGAGAGGTGCTCCCCCTGTGGGAACACACTGACCACCAGGGGGCAGCTCCTGCGTTGTGTGTCTGCCCCCTGGTAGTCAGTGCGTGTCATAGCGACCAGTCATTCTGGTCATTCCTCCATAAAGGTCACTTAGGCTTTTATGATATAGATAGGGAAAAGGAACTCAGTGGGACCCTTTCTCCCTCCCTACATGGGAGTCCATTCTGGGGGACTCTTTCCCCCTCCCCGCATGGAAGTCTGTACTAGTACTTGTTCTTTAATAAATTTCCACCTTTGCTATACCATCTTCTGTCTGTGGATTCATCCTTCGATTCCGGCAGACAAAGAATCCGGGTTCCAGTCCAAAAATTCTGCATCACTGTTACTTTTAATATCAATTGTAATATAATTAGAGCAAAAACATTTTACTCCAAATTTCTTTTAAGAATCTCATAGGGCTCTCTAAAGAGTTTCACACCTTCACAGTGCTGAGATCTGATCATAGACCTCATGGGCTCAGGGTGGAAAGTGGTAGACCCCGTCTCTGGTCACATTCTCTAAGTGGCCAATGCCTTTCAATCCTCTGCAATAAACCAGAGAAGCTGAGAAGAATGCCTGCTGCTCAAGACACCAAGCCTCTCCTGGATGCCTCGTTGTGATAGGGGCAGAAATTGAATATTGGGGACCAGCTATCATTGTAAGAAACATTAATCATACTCTGTGAACCATGATTGTTTTGTTCTGATTAAAGAAAACACATTCTAACCTGGCTGGGACCTGGGAGCTCACCTGGAAATGCGGCCCATCCTCTCCATCCTCCTCTCCATCAGGGAGCTTCCTATTATCACGGGAAAATTAACAACCTTGTTGCAAAAACCAGAGATGCCAGCCCTTTGAAGATCCCTAGCCTTTGCATACCTGCAGGCCTTTACAAATTTCCAGCCTGCATTACCTGTAAACTGCCCATTTGGCGTACCCTTTTGCTTACTTCCCCGTGTAATCTTTGTCCTGCTACCCAATATAAGCAGCTGGCTTATGGTGGGGTGCAGACCAAACTTTTGTGGATGACCTGCTGCTCTCCTGTGCTGCTGGCAGTATTGGAATAAATGATCATAAATGATTCAACCCTGTCTCTGCTTAATTGGCTCAAGTAGTGACAGGCAGCCCGAATCCATTGATTGTCCGGTTACAGTGAAAATGAAGCCACTTCCGAGTGAACCATAAACGTGTTTTCCGATATCACAACCTTGAAGATCAAGCAAAGCAAGGAAGGAGCAGTCTCAGGCCACCTTTCCATGTATCAGCACCAGGGGAGATGATTTGCATGAACAGTTAGCCCGAGGAGAAAGCAAATCTACAGATATTTAGCAGGCTCGGGGCATTTCTCTATCATTGAAGATCTTCAAGGAACTTTAAAAAATGACTAGTGACTCGATTTGCAAACCAAATCAAAGCGCAGCCCTCAGATTTAGGAAAAACTGTTGCTGAAATGTCTATCTTCTCAGCCACCACCCCCCTACATATGCCGAACACATTATATGATCAACGGAGGGTTTTAAATTATAAAAAGCAGCACTGATTCTGTGTAATGTACATCAAGAAGTCCAGGTTAAAAATGGAACTCTTCTAAAAAAAAAAAGGGGGGGGGGGCATGCAATTTAGACATTTATTTTAAAAAGAAGGAGGAGGAAAAGGGCTGTGCGTGTGATCTCCCAACACAGGAACATATGAAAGAAAGTAGAGGTATAGTGATGTGGGCATGAAACTCAGCAACCCTAATAACAATTAGAATATTGGAACATACCACCCATCAGATTTAAGCCGCCAAAAGATCAATAAGGTGTTGCTGTTTTTTAACAACTGAAGTCATAATTACTTATGTCTTCAAAGAAATATATAAGTTCCTTTCACACTTATTTTGTGGAAGGATATCACGAGATCAATCAAATTCTTCTTCGTGCCAAAATGAAGCACTTTGTATACGAAGGAAAGTGACAGAACTGATATATCTTGTCACAAACAGCTTCATCTTTAAACTAAAATCCATGTAATTGTTTAATAACAATCTGGGAAATGGTGGTTAGCTCATAAAATGTGTGGGTTGGCATACAGAGTCGTGCAGAAAATTACTCCATAGTTTCTGTAGTTCATTATTGACTTGAAATGGGGATTTTTGAGTTAGTCCTGCTGGAGTTAGCCAGGTTAGCATGTGGCCCCTTTTCATCCACACTTTCCAAATTAATCATGTGCATAAAGGTCTTTGTCTTAAGCTGTGTTTTCCAATGAACCTGGACTGAGATCAAATGCTTAGGTTTCCAAATTTTCTTCCTGTAAACAATTTGAAGTCCTTGAAGGATTTTGAACAGCAAGGTGGCATAATCATTTTTGCAAATAAGTCAGTTTGATAATAGTGTGAAGGAAGAATTGCAGAAGTCAATGAGGATGTTATAATAGCTAGTCAGCAGATAAATTCAATAAGATAGATAACAATGAAAAAAAAAGATAGATAACAATGAATGGTTAATGAAATCATTGAAAATGGACAGGGGGAAAGGAGAATGAACAAAGAATAGGGATTGGGAGGTAGTTTTATAAGGACTATGAAGTAGGGTAGGTAAGCTTTTGTTATCACATGATCTGTAGGTGCTAGAATGACCATGTGAAAAATATCACCCACTTTCCTATCAGTATACTGTGACTCACTAAGTTCACTGCTCCTCAGATAGTGGCATAATAAAATTCAGAAAGACGATGGCACCTACTCCCCAGGAAATTCCATAAAATTAAATTTCTGAGATGCTTTAAACATGAACTTTATCGAGATAAACTTAGATTTCTGGAAAACCCTTTTAAATTTGGAGCTTTATAATAAGTCTTTGCTCTTGGCAATTTTTAAAGTCTTTTCCCTATTATGTGTTTAATTTGTTTGCTTTTTTAGTGCCATAGATTATATGAAGAATACTAGGGGCCCCGTGCACCTTGAAAGGAACTATGGGCCCCGAGGCTGTGGTAGGCACAGGGCTGGGTCTTGGGCCATTTTCCATGCCCCTGCCTGGTCCCTCCCGCCACGGTCCCTGGTCCCCTGTCTGCTGGCAGCCCTGCTCCCGCCACCACCCACACACTGACGGTGCTGGCCCCGCTTGCACCTGCTGATGGCACAGAGCAATTGGGGCCTGTGCCAGCAGTGGTGCAAGTGGGGGTGGCCGCCGCCAGTAGGTGCGAGCAGCAGCTGCTGCCCCAATTTCCCCTCAGGAGCAGGGGGAGGTGGAGAAGCCCTCAGGAGTGATCAGGGCCGGCAGCAACTCACACCCATGATGGCGCCAAGTGATCAGGACTGGCGTCGGGCATGGGCAGCAGGTGCAAGTTCCAGGTAGGACTTCGGCACATGGGAGCAAAGAATTTTCAGTAACCACCAGAGGCTAGCCATGATGACAGCGACCAGTGTCCTGCCTTGGTCTGGAGCCCCTGCTCACCAGCTCCACCACCCCACTGCGGCCAATTCCTGCCATGTTCTGCACACACCCCCTGGTGGTCAGTGCACATCATAGCAACCGGTTGTTCGGTTGTTCCACCGTTCAGTCTATTTGCATATTAGCCTTTTATTATATAGAATAATTTCCAATTTTATTTCCTTGTTAAGGAGCTGGAGAGCGATCATGTTTTAAATGTAACATTATATACAGGGTGTCCCAAATATATGTATACATATATTGAATAATTATTTGAATTATTATAGTCAGTGTTTATTAACATACAATTCATTTTCAAAATTTAAAAGAATCTACCGAAATGAAATTTTTTTTTTGTCAATGCCTGTTTTCAATGATGACCATTCTGGTCCAGGCACTGCTGATAAGGCAAAGCAATGGAATTACAAACATCAAGAATCATTTCATTTCGTGTTTGTGTTCCCTCAATTCATCAACTGTTGCAGGGTTTGTACCATAAACTTTATATTTTATATATCCTCATAGAAAAGTCTAGTGGAGCTTTAGGATACATTTTCTTTATTCAAAGCTTAGTCTGGCTTCACCCATTATTTCAAATCAGTTAAACCTCAAAAGGAGTGAAAATTGAGTTATCAGCTGTGAAAGTGTGTGTACATTTTTTGGAGTTGCAAGCTCAAAATGCTTAACTTTTGAATGCAGCCAAATTGGTAAGGACATGATAAATGTACAAAGCTAGTCCGTTAAAATGGTTGTTTGGGTCACTGGACAAGAGAAGAAAAAGGCAACAAAAGGACATGAGCTAACAAGTAACTGTTCTCATTAAATCTGACTGAGATCAATAATGTCCCTTCCATTCACCCATACCAAGCAAGGGTACATTGGAAATAAATGAAAGCCTCTTCTGCTTAATGTAACAGGAAAAATAGATTAGGTGGAATTTTTAATGTGAATGAATGCTATTTCTTTTTAATAACCCTATTTTATTTTGGTAGGAATAGCCAAATATCAAAATAATATTGAAAAGTCTGACAAGAAAACTCAATTATAAAATGTGGGAAAATATAGGGAAATTTTAGTGATGGATACTGTGTAATGCTCGCTGACCTTTACATTCCTTGATTATATTGAATTAATAGCCTCAGTGCTAATGGTAATTACTTAAAATGGCAGAGTGAAAAGGCCACTGTGTTATATAAAATCTCCAAGGAAATGGAAACCCACTAGTTTATCTTGTTTTAATGCTGGGAGGGCATTAATTTGTCATTGCAAACTCATTCCCATTCAATAAGTTCTGACTTTATTTGTGTAGATAAGTTTCTATCCCAAGACATTTATTTTTCTGGGACCAAAACAAGTGCATTTGCTGAGCTCCTGACTCTTGATCTTAAGGGACAATAACCAATTTTTATCTACACACCACAACAAATTGGAGCTAGTGTGTTTTATATCTGAGCCAGGGGCCTAAAAACTACTGCCAGTGAGCCAAATCTGAAATCAGTTCTTATAAATAAAGTTTTATTGGAACACAGCCATGCCCACTATTAGTGTACTGTCCATGGCTGCTTTTACACTACAAAGGTAAAATTAAAATGGATTAGTTGTGACCAAGAGCATATACCTATCACAATGTAAAATATTTATTTTCTGGCCTTTTACATTAAAAAAAAGTTTGAATACCTCTAGTCTACATAGAAAGTCTTCATAATTTTTGATAAAAGAAAAAAATGCAAGAATCTATAAAATGTCCTTTACACAGTTTAGTAAAGCTTAAAGCTGTGGAATTCATGCTGTAACAGTCACTGAGAATAAATGTGCACAAAAGAAAAGAAGACCAACGAGTATTCCTGGGGCAGCTGCATTTAAGGCACTAGGGTAAGAGGCGCCTTCCAGAAGGACATAAAAAGAGAAATCGGAAGGTTATTATAATAAAAATCATCGGAGTCTCAAGCTTCCAGAATGAGGAGGTGATTAATGGAGTCGGTCAAAGTTGTGGAAATTATAGAGATTTAGTGAAATCAGAAGATTGTGTCCACTACTTGGATTCATTTTTTATTGTTGAGAAAAAGTTTTCTAAAGTATAAACCTATGAATGTAGTGCTGTATTTTATACTATGATCAACAATAGATGTTGATATCACTGAATTAGGAAAGATATAATCTCCCAATATTGAATGAATATATAAATATTTCCCTAAAATAATTAAAACCCAAATACTTCTCTAAGTATAACACCAGGAGGATACTACATGCAATGGAAACTCAATACATTACTTTTATGGTGATTAAGATAATCACCAGAAAACTACTTCAATTTTGTCCATAATAGTAAGTATAGGTAATGAAAGAATGTCCTTTTCATTATGGCCATAACAATTTTGAAATGGTGACATAGTCAAACTTTACCCATGTTTACCTATAATAACTTCACAATTGTTCTTTTCTTTCTTTGTCAGTTCTCCTGAAGACAATTTTCATAACTTATAGTTTTAAAATATTATGTGGAAAGTGTTCTGACATACAAGAATGCTGGCAGCAGCAACATTTTTAGTGCTGATTCAATTTTATTTTTAAATTAAGGGTTGTTCTTCCTTCAAATTATTGGTGTTGAGACAGTAATGATAATGTTGATTTTCATGCATGATTGAATCTTGCCACATACTGGGCATAGCACCAAACATTAAGATGAAACACTCTTTCTCAGTAACTTTTACAACAAACTGTGGTTCCAGTTCTAGTCTTTTGTGGGGAAGAAAGCGGGTGAGTGGAAGGAGTCAAATTGCAATTAAGCATAAAATAGCAAAGTCTAAAAGCAAAATGATTTTAAATTGAATGCATTTTTATTAGCTTCAAGTCTGATATTAAATGAATAATACTACTCCCATGGCACTAAATATACACTTTAAATTATTGTTTCTGATACGCAGCAAAATGAGGGATCACATCCTACCAAAGAAAGAGATTTCTAGATATAGAAACATAGGTTATGATATATGTATTAAAATAAGGATGAGGAAAATATAAGTTATGGTGTTTATCCAAAGTCAAATAATGACTTTCTCTTAAGAGATTAATGTAGTATCATTTTCAAAAAATGAATTTAAATACTTCATTTTAAAAATAGTGCTAATAATATAACAAATTACCAAGAAGTAATCAGAATCTTTAAAATACTGGTAGAGCTCAAAATGTCTCTATGGCAAACTGAAAGAATGCTTTTACAAGTATTCACAAGAAAATTGATGGTATATTTGTTTTAAAATGCTTAAAACACAGAACATGGAATAATCAGTGTTTACTAAATGCCCCTAAAAAAAAACTCTTGTAAGCAGAACAGAGTGACTCATTCCCTGAGTATTCAAGGAAACCAAGATTTTATCATTCTGTGTCACCATTTGAAAAGTAGGCGATTACCTTACAGGGAAACACAGATCTTCGTAAATCAGGTTTAAAAGAGTAATTAGCAATATGCATAAATATTAAGAACTGAGGAAGGGGAGGCAGAGAAGAAATGTCAGGAAGCACTCTTTGGGGTAAATTCTAAAGCAAAGGAACAGAAAGAGCTAAAATAATACCTGTACAGAAAAAAAATCAAAGAGAACCAAGAAACCACTCAATCAGCACTGATGCTGAAGGCCACAGGAATAAAGAGTGCAGGTGACCCTGATACAAGACTATTCTTGGTACTTTCTATTTCCCATTAATGAGCTATTCATTTTTTGTTTAAGTTTTTAAATTCACAGTCAGTATTCAGGAGTGCCATGGACTAAATGCTCATGCCCCCCCCCCCCCAAATTCACATACTGAAATCCTAACCCCCAAAAAATAGCATAAGGAGGTGAGGCTTTTGGGGGTGATTAGTTCATGAGGGTAAAGTCCTCAGGGAGCTTAGTGTCCTTCTAAGAAAAGACACAGACACCTAAAAGCCTGCTTTCTCTGCCCCCATTCCTCTTCCTCTCTCTCTTTCTTGATGACACCAAGTTGAGTGGGATCTAGATGTAGCGTATTATTATAGAAATGTCGAGCCACTAAATCACCCAGTAAAGTCTTACAGAATACATGTTATAAAGTACTTATTCTTCATTGACTTTCAGTGAACAAACTGAAAATATAAGAGCGTACTTCAAAAAGCCGTATTTCTGCAGATGGTATTTATAAATTTTAAAATGGCAGCTAACATGGGAACTCCCTGAGAAGCCTCGCTTTCTGCTTAGGAACCTAGACTCTGCAGCCAGACTGCCTGGTTTATTGGCTCCTTCACCTACTATCCATTAGGCCCATCTTTTGAACCCTTCTTATGAGCAAGCAGTATTCTAAGTGTTGTCCATCAATTAACTTATTTTGAGAAATGAGGCAGTCAAGGCACAGGACGGTGAAATAATTTGCCCAAGGACACCCAGCTAAGTAAATACAGAGCTGGAATTCCAATCCAGACCACTTGACTCTGAGCCCAAACTTGGTTTAAAGTCTACACTGAAAATTTCATTTGAGTACTTTTGCCGCAATCGTTATTTAGAAATTGACAACTATATGTTGGGGATGTAATCTTCTTTAAACTGGGAGAGGTCTGCTGAAAGGACATAGCTCTCTCTGTATGGGGATATTTCTAGTCCTGTACCCTCACAACCATATTAGGAAAAGGCCTTGCTGGAAAAAAAAAAAAAAAAGCTACCATTTGGTACTAAAATAAGCCATTGACTCTCATCTCAACAGATGCTCAAAACTGCATGGCAACATTCTACTGGTCTCGTTAATGATCTGTCACAATGAACAAATCTGTTCTCTCATGAAATCTGCATGTGCATCCCACTCCCACGCCCCTTAACGTGAGGCACTAACTTGTACCTATCTGATGGGATCTCTTCAGCCCCTTTATTCCAAACAGTAGGACTGTGTACATAGAATTTGCACATGTGAGATCCTCCTTCCCACCTAAAACAAGTGAATACCTCTTCCTCCTCATGGCTAAGGCCCATCCTCCACTAGCATGCTGGATCCCTGTGCCAACCTGCATATTGATTATGCCTTTTCCATCTTGTGCTCTTCAGCATGCTCGAATCCCAGTGATCTTCCCAGTGTCCTCACAGCCTTCTCTACTTACCACTTTTTTGCCCCCCTTCACCTTTAAGAGTCAAACTTCTTGAAAGTGTTGCCTGTATTTCTTATCTCCATTTTCACCTTACCTCAGCCCAAGATTCCACCCGTAACATTGCATGGAAACAGCCTACACCAAAAGCCATCAATAATCTACAAATGGCTAAACAATGTTCTGTCTTACTTGATATGTCAACGGCTTTTCACACTCCCTACTTCTAAAACACAAATTTCAGTCTCCAGCAGAGAGCTGTCCTTGACTTCCATATCAATATACCCCGCTGCTTACTTGCTATCCCTGCTGATATCTCAAAAGCACATCAAACTGGACTCATGCTTCCTCCAAACCCATCCCATTGCCATATCCTTTGTTTCAGTGAATGGCTTGATGATCTCATGGGAGCTCTGATAATCAAATAGACATGAGACAGATTAACAAGAGAAAATAACCAAATTTAATACATCATATGTATTGGAACTTCTCCTACACAAGAGTCAGAAACCCCACATGCCTGAGAAATTCAGAAAAGGAAAGTGGGAGATAAGAGACATTCTGAGCTAGGGATGGGTTAACACACCTTGAAGCTCCATAAGGTCATTTCAGGGAGAGCATATGTGCAGTAATTAGTAGTTTCCCTGCCAAACAGGTAGGTCAAAAAAGGTTATGTCTACCAATCTCTTATTATGTGCAAGGCCCTAATTTAAGTTCCTTCTAAGGTAGTTATAGGAGGGGTAGAAGTTTCCCTTGAGCCCATAGCTAAAGTTGCCTTTAGCTCAAAACAATCTACATACCACAAAAGTATATCTTGGGGTAACTCATTCTGAACCCCCACAATTAATACAGGTTGGCAGGTTATTAATCCATGAGTCCCTCTTGGAGCATCACTTTCCCTCAGCCCTTCCTGATTTTCCATCACTATTGATTTTCTCTCCTAAGTATCTGTTTAGTCCTTCCATATACAGTGTATGTGCTGTATATTATGAAACATCCCAGCAAGGCATGGACATCACCCTGTAATCAACTACATTTATACTTCTGCAGTGAAATAGTAATTAATATGTCACTAAATGGGATAAATAATGACTATAAATAACTTCGTGTTAGTTCGTTTCAGGCTTTGCTGCCATTTAATTCCATCAGGTCAGATTTTTCATCGTGTGCTATAATCAGAGATTTCAGTTTCAGGGGTGAATTTCAAAAGTGTGGCTAAGCAATTGTGAATCTGCACCACCTTTATGAAAAGTAATGTGGATGGTGGTGCAGAGCATGGACTTTGGAGCCAGATGGTCTGGGTTCTATCCCACATGCATCACTAATGAGACCTCTGGTGGTGAATTAACCTCTCTGTGCCTTAGTTTCCTCATCTATAAAATGAATAACAAACTACCCTCCTCATAGGATTACTGTGGGGATTAAATAAACTAATGCATGTCAAATGCTTAAAACATTGTTTGACAGAAAGTAAGCACTCAATAAGTATCAGTCTCCAGAAAGTCTTTATTGTTCTATATAATAAAAGGCTACTATGCAAATTGACTGAACAGCGGAATGACCAGTCGCTATGACACACACTGACCACCAGGGGGCAGACGCTCAATACAGGAGCTGCCCCTGGTGGTCAGTGCGCAGCGGGAGCACAGCTCAGCCAGAAACTGGGCTCACGGCTGGCAAGCGCAGTGGTGGTGGCGGGAGCCTCTCGTGTGTATGTGTGTATATATGTACACATCCCCTGAGGGCTCCCAGACTACGAGAGGGCAGAGGCTGGCTGAGGGACCCCTCCCAAGTGCACGAATGTCATGCACTGGGCCTCTAGTTACAAATAATGGTGTAGTTCAATGTCCTATACTTAAGCAACTATAAACACTTCCCAGCCATTGGATTATTTCAAATTATTGGGTAATTTTAAATTTGGACAACTGGTAGAAATTGTCCTTCTCAAATTTTCAACAGTGAATAAATAACAATTAACTCCCAAAAACAGCATGTGAGTTTACCCTCATCCTAACATCCTCAAAAGCACTGGGTTAATTCAACCACTTTTTGCAAAATTGAAAGGTAAGAAAGTTAAATACAATTTATGATTCTTTTAATCATGAGATAGCTCTTTAAAATTTATCTGATTATGAGAGAACATATTCCATATATTTAATGGCTACTAGAGACCCAATGCATGAAATTCGTGCAAGAGTAAGCCTTCACAGCCGCTGCAGCTGCCTGGATCCCTCGATCCCTCCCTCGCAGCCGTGATGGCTGCCTCGATCCTGCGGCTGCAGCCCAGGCTTCGTCCGGAATGTTGTCCGGAAGGACATCTGGTCTAATTAGCATATTACACTTTTTTTATTATTATAGATTTGTATCTCTGAATTTTCATGTCTTCTGCACACTTTCCGTGTGAGTCCTGAGGTTTCATTTTGTTATTGGGATATAATTGACATTTAACATTATTTGAGTTTTAGGTTATTCAATATTTATATATATTGTGAAATAATGATCACAATCACTAAACCAAGAAACAGGTTTCTTGATGTTTAAAAGTTCTTATTAAATAAATAATAGAAAAAAATGTTTGTTTTATACACGTGTATGTGTGTATATATATATGTACATATATAAAACATTTGTGTATGTCACCCATATTATTTATCACACATACCTCACTAGAATGAGCCTGCCTTAGAGCCCCTGCCATGCTCAGTAGGAGCAGCCAGCATGGTGTCGGTGCAAACACAGTGGTAGAATCAGGGGATGGCAGCAGGGACCATCAGTCCGTTATGATCCTTGCAGCAGCAGATCTCAACAGTACATTTCCATAGCAACCATGGTCCACCTTTATACCTTACAGATCTACTACTCCATGAAGGTTTTGCGAACAGCTCCCCCACGATTCCCGAGGAGACACTTAAAAGAGGAAGATTAGCCCTGGCCAGTTTTGCCCAGTGGTTAGAGGGTCGCAGGTTCAATTCCTGGTCAAGTGCACGCATCTCGGTTGCAGGCTCCATCCCTGGTCCAGGTTGAGGTGCAAACGGGAGGCAACCAATAGATATGTCTCTCTCACATCAATACTTCTCACTCTCCCCCCCCTTTCCCTTCCCTTCCATTCTCTCTAAAAAATTAAATAAATAAATGGAAAAAATACCCTGGTTTATCTCCAGTTGAGGCTCAAACAGGAAGTAACCAATCCATGTTTCTCTCTCACATCCATGTTTCATGGATATTTGTCTCTCTCATTCTCCCTTTCCCCCCTCTAAAATCAATAAAAACGTATCCTTGGGTGAGAATTTTTTTTTTTTTAAAAAGAGGAAGATTGGTGGAATGACCTAGAACTTCATCACTATAGTGCCTCACAGGGCCACAACTGGTACTCATTGTCAGCCTCCTCCACTTTCCATTCCAAATTTCTTGCACCTTCATCTATTGTCTCAGGAGGGACTATGACCTACCAGGGTGGCTTGCCTGGTAGTATGACCCAAAACCTCCTTCCTGAGGGGGTGACCCTCAGCATGCATACTTTTCTAGATCACACTGCGGCAGCTTGTCCACTCATGCATGATTCCAGTGTGCCAAAGGAGTGCCAGCAGGCACCCAAGGATCACCGGAGCGCCACACATATTTCTTCCTGCCCCACTGTGTGAAAGTTCCCTATATTCTCTGGCTGATCACAGCTACTAATCCCAGCCATGATGATGACTCCTGCCTCTGGTCCCTTGGCCTGGAATCCCAAGTGCTCTGACAGCACATGTAAACCTCCTGTGCCCCTGGCATGAGTAGGTCTCCTTTGGGGACCAAGTCCTCTAACCCTGTAGAGTCTGGAGTTGGGGAAAAGGAAGCACAATGTCCCCCTCAGTGGGTCATTGGGAATGGCATGTAGGGCCACTCCTGTTTCAATTCCTTTGTTCCAGGACCAATTATTTTTGGGTTTTGCTTTTGTTTTTTGTTAATCCCTCAGCCAAGGATATTTTTCCCATTGATTTTTAGAAAGTGCAAGAGAGGGAGGGAGGGAGGGAGGGAGGGAGGGAGGGGAGAGAGAGAGAGAGAGAGAGAGAGAGAGAGGGGTGAGAGAGACACGTTGATCGGTTGCCTCCTGCACATGCCCCAGTCAAGGCCAGAAATCAAACCTGCAACCCAGGTATGTGCCCTTGACTGACTGGGAATTGAACCCAAGACCCTTCAGTGTTGGGACAATGCTCTAACCACTGTTCAGTGTCCAGGGCAGGCCCATGTGTTCTCACTGTGGACACAGCATCATATGGAAGTCTCCGGTTTGATGCATGGATTGTTTCCTGAAAAAATGCTACTCATTCTTTCAGAGTTACTTCTGAAACTGTCTTTGAACGGGTGCTTCAGCAGTCTGTGATGACAGCTGCTTCAGCATGGCAATATGTGGTACAATCTGTGTCCCATGGACCTACTCCTCCACTAGGAAGGGGTCCCCTGGTCAGACATAATTTGAGTGGAATTCAATGCCTACGGATCGTTTCATAGCCCCAAGATAGTATCTATCCCTATACAGGCAAACTGCTAGCCGTTCCAGGACAGAGGGTCTTAACGTAGTTCGTTGATCGCCACCAAGTAACCTCTTGGTCTCCTTTTAGAATCATGTCATATTGAGAGCTCAGCATTGGCTCTCAATTCTTCTAAGATTTTACAGCCAACTGAGTAGGAAGTTAGTCTCATCCCTGTGGTCCTTGCCAGGGAATACCACCAAGTTCATGAATTCCTGCTTGTCTTATCTTGCATTCCAGCCCCTTGAGAGAGCACCCTGGGAACCTAATCCCAGGCATACTCCTACGACTCCTGTCCGGTACCTTATAACTAATTCTTACGATGCATTCACTGCATAGTCTTTCCCTTACCTGTCCCAGCAGCTGCGATTTGCTGGGATTTAACCTTAAATATCCTGGAAGCCAGGAAAGGAACTAGGAACACTTCCTGAGGGGGACACCTGTTGTCTTAACACCTGAGGCCTTCTAGCAAAGGGTGAACTAACTTTTCAATCTCTAAGGATTTCAGAGGATCTCAAGAGCTATCCTCCTTAGGAATATCAACCCAAATGTCCGAGTCCATGTGTCAGGGTTCCAGGTTTCTAATCCAGAATGCCGAATGCCTTAGATGATGAGCATTCAAATGTCTCTGGAGCTCTGTGACTATCAAATCTTCATTTTGTTGTACATCTGTCTCTGCTCTTCTACTCAGAAGATTAGAGACTCTTTTCAAGCTACCAAAGAGGCCCCCTGGTTCCCGCACTTAGCTTCTAACAGCTTTCAGATTCTCATTACCCCTCTGCAGATGGCAATACATGTTAGTTTAGCACTAACAAGCCAAGGCTGTCGTCATTATAAACATCGTCCCCCCAATATCTCCCAAACATTTCAATCATCACACTTCTGCAAGGGCATTTCCATGCACTGGCATGTTTTATCAGGTTACCACTGGTAGAATAGTTAGCTATCGAGCCACCAAATTGTGCCAGGGGATGATCTGCTCCAGGTGGCATCTTCTTTACCCTCTAAGTGCTTAGTGAGCTAGTTCCACATTGTCATCCTACCACCCATATTCTTGCACCACTCTCATAATCACTTGTGTGAGTTTAGGTCCACTGAGGAGCACATACCAAGATAAGATTACCCTACATGCAAAAGATTTACTGGGAGAGAAAGCAGGAGAAGGAAGAATGAGCCTTCACACCATGATTCATGTGGAAAGAGGTGGGGGAGTAAAGAGGATTGGGCAGAAGGAGTCACGGATAGCAACACAGTTCAATGAAAGGTTGAGCCAAGCCAACAGGGAGCTCTTGATCCAAAAACAAATGGGAGGGGCCTAGCATCTAGAAAGAATGGGTTTGCTTTAATCTCGTGGTCACGCTCAGCCATTGGCTGAGAGCAGCTCACAAGCAGTGTGGTCTTAGCATAAAGGCAGTGCTGGTCCACTGAGGCAGCAGATGAAGTCCGCTGCTGAAGTCAGTGATGCTCCCTGCAGCTGGAGATCTGAGCAGTAAATTTTCATGACTGCCACATCTGTAATTCTATTCTATAATCTATTACAAAATTTAATATTCCAGTTTTTAAAAAATAGGTAACCTAATCTATTTAATTAAATCCTTACTTTAAGAGCAGCCTCTAGGTCATTCAGCTTAAAGCACAAACTCACATCTCTCCTTAAGAACAAAATATCTGCGTCTTATGGCAATAACTTCTCTCTCCTCTGAATACATTTTATCATGATTATGTTTTGAATTATGGAAGTTGAACACAGCTTAACTGTAGGATAAGTGGATATTCATTATACATGTTAGGATTCAGGATGTTATTAAAAAACACACAAAAAGCTCTCTAAAATAAAAAGGTAGTTTGTTGTACTGATTTTGTAATAATAGCGGAAGTCTGCAAGCTCCGCTGAGGGCTTTCTTTAGGAGGGTCCTCCACCAAGCCCAGAACCGTGTTGATCACTGACCATGAACACTGCTGCAAAACTAAACTGAACTGAAATTTGTATTTGAATTCTGAGTGGATGGTGTTACTAGATTTTCCTATATCCCCAAGTCCTTTCATTCTCAGGAGCAACTTATGCCATGTTTAAATGGCATATGAAGCACTATTTATAACAGCTGTTGTTTTTCCGCTTAATGCTTTTTAAACTGGCTTCTGTTTCTAGATTGACAACCTCCATTACAGCTCAGGTTTTGGGGGGACTTAAATATAAAAGGAACTCTGGTGGATAATTAGCATACTATACTACCTCCAAGAAAAAGTTATATTTTTGATACACACTTCTAAATACAGGCTGCATGGTTAGTATTTATTTTATGTTGAACTTAAAAATACCGCATGTGACGGGAAGCACAGAAATGAAAGGAGAGAGACATAGATAGATAGATAGATAGATAGATAGATAGATAGATAGATAGAGATATAGATAGATAGATAGATAGATAGATAGATAGATAGATAGATAGATAGATAGGCAGATGATAGATAGATAGATAGATAGATAGATGATAGATAGATAGATAGATAGATAGATAGATAGATAGATAGATAGAGATAGGCATATAGATAGATAGATAGATAGATAGATAGATAGATAGATAGATAGATAGATATAGATAGGCATATAGATAGATAGATAGATAGATAGATAGATAGATAGATAGATAGATCAATTTGTTGTTCCACCTGTTGTTCCGCCTGTTTATGCACTCATTGGTTGTCTCCTCTACCTTGTCCTGACTGGGGATCAAACCTGCAACTTTTGCTTATTGGGTGGATGTTCCAACCAACTGAGCCACCCAGCCAAGGCTTAATATCTTGAATTTTTTTTTAAAGTTATGTTTATTGTTGAAAGTATTACAGATGTCCCCTTTTTCCCCCTCATCGATCCTGTCCTTCCCACTACCCCTTCCGCAGGCCTTCACTGCCTATTGTCTGTGTGCAAGGACAGGAAGAGAAAAAAAAGATCTTTCTTTTTCTTTGCAGTGGCTTTCCACAATTTATGAGAAGCACCTGCTAATTAAACCCCAAGATTGTTAGCTCCTCTGATTCAAACAGCCCTTCTGTTCAAACTGAGGGACAGGATAAGGTACTTGCATAAATACCCCTCCTCCCTGCTGGGATAATTAGTAGAAAGTTCCCTGCCCTTCTTCCCCTTCAAACAAGCCTCTTTTGAACCCTTCATAACACTAACTCTAAGAATGTTTTACAGGCTTTGGAAAAATATCGATAAGACACCTCCCTAGGACATCTGACCTGATTGTCTCCTGGAGAACTAACAAACTACAACCTCCTGATGTCTGCTCAATGTCAGCTCAAAACTCCACCTCCCTTCTAGCAACAGCAGTCAAAGCTTTAAAAGAGCAGGTAGCTGTTTATTTCTAGCCCTTTGTATTGATTAGCAATGCACCTGCCCTTTCCCTACAGGGAAAGTAAAATAAATTTTTCTCTCCACATTTCTTCTCTCAAGTTGTGATTCTTTCACAGCCCACGTCACTGGCCAAAACACTTAACATTGTGTCCATGGATTATGCATATATGCATATAAATTATTTGGTTAATCTCTTCTCCCTGCCATCTTTTCCACCCCTTCCCTCTGAGAATCCTCAGTCTGTTGCATACTCCCATGTCTCTGGATCTATTTTGTTTGTCAGTTTATTTTGTTCATTAGGTTCCACATACAAGTGAGATCATGTGAGATTTGTCTTTCTCTGGCTTATTTCACTTAGCAAAGTACTCTCCAGGTCCCTCCATGTTGTCTCAAAGGGTAAGATATCCTTTTTTATAGCTGCATAGTATTCCACGGTGTAAATGTACCACAGCTTTTTTATCCACTTGTCTACTAATAGGCACTTGGGCTGTTTTCAGATCTTAGCTATTGTAAATAATGCTGCTATGACATAGGGGTGTATATATTCTTTCTGATTGGTGTTTCAGGCTTCTTAGGATATATTCCTTGAAGTGGGATTGCTGGAACCCAGAAATCAACCCAACCCATTATACTCAATTAGTATTTATTTGGCAAAGGAGGCAAGAGCATACGATGGAGTAAAGACAGTCTCTTTAATAAATTATGTTGGGATAATGGGACAGGTTCATGCAAAAAAAATGAAACTAGGCTACCAACTTATACCATACACAAGAATAAATTAAAAATAGATAAAAGACTTAAATGTAACTCTTGAAACCATAAAAATCCTAGAAGAAAATGTATACAGCAAAATATAAGACCTCTCACATAGCAGTGTTTTCATTGATATTACACCTAGGGCAAGAGATTAAAAAAAGGAAAAATAAACAAATGGGACTATATCAAAATAAAAAGCCTTTGCACAACAAAAGAAACCAGCATCAAAATGAAAAGGGAACACACTATATGGAAGAACATATTTGCCAATGATACATCTGATAAGATATTAATTTCCAAAATATATAAAGTACTCATACAACTCAACAAAAGGAAGACAAACAATCCAATTTAAAAATGGGCAAAGGACCTAAATAGACACTTCTCCAAAGAGATCACATACAAATAGCCAAGAAATACATGAAAAAATGCTAAATGTCACTAATCATCAGAGAGATACAAATTAAAATGACCATGAGGTACCACCCCATACCTGCCAGAATGGCTACCACGAATAAATCAACAAACGACAAGTGCTGGTGAAGATGCGGAGAAAAAGGAACCCTTGTGCACTGCTGGTGGGAATGCAGACTGGTGCAGCCACTGTGGAGAACAGTGTGGAGTTTCCTCAAAAAACTAAAAATGGAACTAGCATTTGACCCAGTGATCCCACTTCTAGAAATATATCTTAATATTCTGATTTTAAAATAACAATTTAAGAAGAAGAAGAACCTTCTGTCAATCTCCATTGCCTCTGAGTCAAAGGCAAAATGATTCCCTAAAAAGAATGGGTGAGTTATCAATACTGGCAGAGACTGGGCCTGAACTATAATTCCATGAGCCCATTTCACTGATGAGGTATTAGTCCCCAAACCAGGCATGCAGACCACCTTGGATATTAAAGTAAGGGCCAGGCCTATAGGAAAAGTTAGGCTTTTAAACTCTTAGACAAATCGTTTTTCCATGTTGCCTCGTGAGCCCTCCCTTTGCAAGTTACCTGACCTACTGAATAAAGAATGCCATTTATTCTTTTTAATCATTTCTGAATTTAAATAATACTTCAACCGTCCTGACCTTTTCTTACAGTTGAAATGCTATGTAAATCTTTTACTTGCTGCAAACACTGTGAAAAAGCAATGTTATGGCTGAGACAGTTCTGATTTTTATCCTAAAAGGCAAATCTCATTCAGGTTATTAATGTTGAAGGTGAAACATATAACTCAATTCCATTGCCCAGGTGTTCAGTCTTCTGCGGTGACCCAGGAGAGTTAGAAACTGTTAGACTCCGGAGAAGACTCCAGAAGAGCAACTCACACCAAGTTCATTTGTCTTCCAAACACAAGCATCCATCTATTACCCTCTTAAAAGATTTCCTCTTGAATACAGCATTTTAACTTCAGTAAGAAAAAGATCTGAAACCCATTAGTAATTCTCTAACTTCTGAATGTGCAGTTTATTCCAGATGTAAAATTTATCACTGTGGGAAAGCATTAGTTTTAATGAGAAAAGTCCCCAAGAGGAAAAATATTTTTTAGCAGTACACTGATCATTTAGAATTCCCAGAGTCACCGTACTATACATAATTTTGACACCTTATGTGCAATTCTGAAATTTCTTAGAACCATAAAATGAAAAGCTGTTCAGAGTGAGTGTTATAGTCTTTATATTTTGCTCCCTGCATTCTCTGTTTTATCCCAAGTTGAACTTAATGCCACTTACTAAAACTAACTGTGAAGATGAAGCAAAAGATAATTTTTCATTAAGAAACTTATTTCAGTCCTCACCAGGGGATTTTTTAATTGATTTTAGAGAGAAAGAGGGAGAGAGAGAGAGAAACATCAATGTGATTGAACTTAAACTTAGGTAGGTGCCCTGACCCGAAATTAAACCTGCAACCTTTCAGTGTACAGGACGATGCTCCAACCGACTGAGCAACTTGTCAGGGATAAGTTTTTTCTTATTATTTTTCTTATTAATAATTGATTAGGATCAAGATGAAGAGAATCAAATGCAAGAGTCCCTCCACTAGATGAGAGGAAAATGTGCGTCTCCCATCCTAGAAGGTCATATCCTAAAAGATCTTAGAAATCAGCTTTACATTTCTCCTCATTTAGACATAAGGAGTCTGAATCTGATGTTCATAGACTTGAACTGACTTTCCTACCAAAGATGACAAAATCCTGGAGGAGCATGTAATGATCAAAACAGCAACCCTGATCATCCCTGCTTTCCCTCTCCTAAGTAGTTTTAAAACTTACAAATTTTTATTTGCTCCCATCTCCTTTAACAAATTAGATCTATCTCCACTTATAAAAGATATCAGCAAAGATGACAGGAAATACTTAGTCTTGTTGCATAAAATTATGATAATCAGACACATTTCCTTATAATCCATTTTCAATGCCGAGGTGCAGTGCTTGCTCTGAAAATGAACTGTGAGCAGTTCCGACACATCAAGAAGTGCAAGCTGTGTTATTGCAGATATTTCAAATCAGGTTGGAACAAGAAATCAACTCACAAAATAGGACGCTTTCGAATTTTCCCAGAGAGACAGTATATCGGAGCGTTGCACTAAACAAGACCACTGATATTTCTCTCCTGTGATGTATCAGCATAAGATGATTATTAGAAATGGAAAAACTGCCCGTCTTAGTCACTGTTTCTTCCATCTGAGTTGTCATTAAGAGTTACTTTTCTTACTGGTGCCCAGGCAAACTTAAACCCTCACAGCCTTCAGACACCTGTCATTCAGTCCCTGGCCAAAGAGTTTATGGCACAAGAAACCAATAACACTGAAGAGCAATCGACCCTATATCCAGCATCTCGTGTTTCACATTTGTACCACATATAATTAGTATTTGAGTCATACCTATATAATGGGAAAATATGATTATAAAGAAGACAATTTCTCTGCCTCGAAAAAGGTCAGGTAAATAGAAATGCAAATACAGATGTAGGATGAGAAGAAAAACTCCTGCACTAGAGGAGATACTAATGGCACTAAGAAGAGAGGAGGGGAAAAATGCTTCCTGAGAGAGTTGGCCAAGTCTGAAGATGATGTCTGAATTTTGAGGATAACAATGAGAAGAACTTTGCTAGGTAAAGAAAGATAGTAATATCTTTCAAGCATAAGGTACTTAATTTAATGAATGGTTAAAATTCAGTTGGCTGATGCTTAGAGAGAGAGTATGACCAGGGATGGAAATTATAGGTTAAGGCTATATTGAAGTATAGATTGAGAGGATTCGGCCCTATTTGAGTTATTTATTTTCCGTCTAAGAGTAGTTTTCTTTTTTTCCTACTTTGGGCTATTTCAGAAATGTTAAGCCAGGTTTCACTTGGGCATTAATTTCTACTTTCTAATAAATATGTATAAAATGCAATACATTTATACATAAAACACTGAATATTTTTGCATAATATCCTGTTTCTTTTTCAATTTTTATAAAGTGGTTTTTTTACAGGTTTATTAGGGTAAAGTTGGCATACAATGAACTGCACATATTATGTTTTGCAATTTGATACATTTTTGTTTATGTATATACCTGTGAAACTATTCTACTTTTATCAGAAGCTTTGTGGTTTTAGGTTTTACATTTAGATTTATGATCCACTTGAAGTTACTTTTTAGGTATAGAACAAAATGTGAATCATGAATCTTTTTTTAATCCAAAACTTTCCTCCATTAAATTACCTTGGCACCTTCTTCAATCTTCTTGTGTAAGCTGAAGAACAGGTTTTTAATTTTTTCTTCTTTATTTTAAATAGCTAAGCTTTAAGGGCAATGAATATTCTTCTGAATATAGACTTAGTAGCATCTTATAAGTGGGCTTGTTATTTTCATTATTTTCTATAGATTCTGTAATGACTATTTTAATTTCCCTATTTGTCCTTACAGTTATTTTAATGACTTAAGAGAACATTTTTTCTAAATTTTAATTTTCAATTTGGTGTTGTCATTAAGTTTTGGTAGTCAAAGAATACAACCTGTATTTGTTATAGCTTTTGGTATTATTGGAGTTTTCTTTGAAGACATGATTTAGCCTGTATGTCTTGTTCTTGCATCATCCTATCTTCTTTATCACATTGACCTTTTTAACATTTTTTACAAAATTAATCAATTTCTGAAATTATCATTCTTTATATGTATGTCTTCAATCTCATTTTATTATATTGTTCTTATTCACCACTATGTCCCAATGGTTAGAAGAGTGACCACAATAAATATTTATGGGTGAAATCTATATATATAAAAGCCTAAGCTACCATTCCGCATTCAACCACTTGACCAGTAGCTATGATGCGCACTGACCACCAGGGGGCAGATGCTCCAACCAGTAGGTTAGCTTGCTGCTGGGGTCTGGCTAATTGGGACTGGGCGAGATTGGCTGGACAAGCCCTGGAGCCCTCCCATGGCCCCTCCCCAGCCCCGATCATGCACTGGTAGGGTCCCTCGGCCTGGCCTGTACCCTCTCACAATCCGGGACCCCTTGGGGGATGTCAGAGAGCCAGTTTCCACCCAATCCCCACAGGCCAGGCCGAGGGACCCCACCGGTGCATGAATCCATGCACCGGGCCTCTAGTAAATAAATATCAATATCATTTTAATTCTATTGACAATTCAAAGTAATGCAAGATTCTTATTTATTAAGTATTTCTTGTATTTAAACTATGTGCACAATTTGTGAGGTATATAAGTCATCAGAGGAAAGCAGGTAGGGAAGACAACAAGAGAGGGATGGGAGGATTTCTCTCCCAAGGTGCAGGCTGCCAAGCAAAAGTGCAACTGATTGGCTTAATTTTAAAGCTTTAATTCTTTCTTGTAGACATAATAGCAATAAGGAACCTAAAGCTCTGACATTTCCAGCTAAGGGAAGGATGTTTAATAACCTCAACTCCCAGCTACAGAGATTAATTCATATTTATTACACAATAAACGTAGGCACCAGAAGGAGTAAGGGTATCATGGGGTTATCTATCCCTTAGTCATGTTGGGCATGCAGAACCATACTAGCTGTTGCAATCTCTTGCTATGACAGGCTCCTTCAATAAATTAGATTTGTTTGTCACATAGAACACATTGTAACATAAACCTTCCACCTCCCACCAAAGCTGAACTCATCTTCAAATATAATAATAATGCGGAGGAGAGTCTTCATTTTTTTCTGAGTCAGGATGCCCTAATTCTAGAGAATAAGGTGCTGGTTCCCCAAATATTAAGGAACTAATTTCAAATATCCTTCCACTTTCTCCCTAAAAATTCAAAAATCAGCTAACCAGCTCAGGCTGTGATAAATTTCCTTGGATGGGGGGAAGGAATGGCTGGCTACCTTTACAGTAATAAGATGAAGAAGAAAATTGCCTGATAATTACTGAGAATTTAGGAAGCGTCAGGCACTATTCTCAGCATTGCACATGAAATAATTCAGTTAATCCTCACAACGACTCTATGGAATTACCCCTTTTGACATAAAGGAAACCGTGGAGCAAAGATGCTAAATGACTTGTCAAAGGTCGAAGTAAGTGGCAGAGACAAAGCTCAAACCCAACAGCCTGGCTCCGAAATCCCTGCTCTTAACAATTACACATATTGTCTTTCAACTCTCCTGTTGAATTGCTGTCGCTGAAGTCGCAATGAAAGCGAGCTCTGAAAAGAAAAACATATTTAATATAAATTCCTTTCCTATTCCTCTAATTTTGAAGGGAAAGCAAAACTGGACAAAGGGCTAAGGAAGAGTGAAAGAGGGCTTATTTCTATCTTATTCTTTGTGCAATTTCCCCAGAAGCTCTCGCTAGTGACCTTGGGCTTATACGGAATAATCAATTGTTTCAAAACTCCTTCAACCTAAAAGTCTCATTCAATTATGTAAGGTAAGGAAATAAGTTAAGTAAACATTATAAACCCTGTTTTACAGATAAATAATGTATCTATATAAAATCCACAATCTATTTTTAAACAGGCATCCCTCCATAAAATATCCTTCAGTGGTGTGTATGTACAAAGAACAAGGAGAGGTAGAGAAATGTTTTACTTATTTGCTGGAGTTTTATTCCAAACTCTGATTTAGTTCCCTTAATGTATTAGCTGGACCACGAGGGAACTACTTTTGCCAAAGTTGGAGGTAGACCCCACTGCTGGAGACTAGATCAGGTTAAACATCCTCCTTCATCCTTTTACCCCTAAATTCACACCCAAATCTTAGATCTTCTCATTTGATGGCAAAGCATATTAGACTCCCATCATATGCTGCTGTTGGTCTTATGTATCAGCTGTGACAAATGAAATGGAAAGTACCATCTTTCAATATTTTAGTAATATATGTTTTCATATTGTACCAGAACCTTCCAAAATGTGCCAAGATCCAATACTTCTATTAAGTTTATCCCAAGATCGTTGTACTAAGTTGGTTCTTCATTTTCATATTCTAATTCCCTGCTAGATTAAGGCTCAGCTAAATTGCCCAACCAGTTTAGCAGACACAATACAATGTGAAACAAATGACAGAATGGCCCACATAGCAGGACGCTCATCAAACAAAGTGCCCCAAATTTCATTCATCGCTGCAAAATTTAACCATGCTCATCTTTATTCATACAGGAAATAAGATCCAACTGTGAATCTTCTTTGTCTGTAATTTCAAAGTATCCAGGAGAATCACCCTTAATTTTCTCAAATAAACTCCAGAAAATCACATCTCAATAACAAATGTTCAATATCATTTTCCACATGGTGGTTTTTGCAAACTCTAATCACATCACAGCAACCTGTCCACTTAGGAGTTATTACCCTTGTTTTATGAATAAAGAAATTGAGAAGCAGAAGAGTTCAAATTACTTGTAAAGCCACACAATTAAATCAATCTCACCCCCAAATCTTCATTATTTGCCTTTCATAATATTATTCCATTTGAGCAACAGAAAATCTCCCTTAATTTGCTCAAAGTAATTTCTCTCTTTTTCTCCACTATTGAGTCAATAAATTTAAAAGCATATTCCCTTTCATATCTTTTGTAAATGGAAGGACAGCCTCTCACCTTTGTTGCATCAATTAGAAACACTTAACAAAACAATAGAAATGAAACTAAATGTAGCTTTTTTTTCGTAGCAAATATAGAAAGTTTAATAATGTTCTAAATTTTGAAAATGCCCAGTAAGAAGATTTATGGAGTTTATTAATATTGATTCTGTGTGATCTGTGATGATTTCAGGTATTACTCCAACTAGTATTCTAACGTTTCCCAGTTTATCAACTATGGAGACTACTTTGATATTAGGAAATTAATTCATTTTTAAAAGTCAGTTTAGTTTATTTTTTATGCATGCCTATATATTTTTAATATATTTTTTTAAATTTTCTCAGATCTCCCCTTTAGCAACCATCAGCTTGTTCTCTGTATCTATGGGTCTGTTTCTGTTTTGTCTTGTTTATTTATTTTGGATTTTTAGATCCCACATATAGGTGAAATCATATGGTATTTGTCTTTATCTAACTAATTTCACTTAGCACGATATCCAATAGGTTCATCTATGTTGTCACAAATGGCAAGATTTCATTCCTTTTTATTGTTGAGTAATATCCCATCTTCTTTATTCATTCCTCTATTAATGACCACATAGGCTGCTTCAAGCTGTTTAATTTACTAAAAAAAACTAATCACAAATTCCCATTTTTTCCTGACTCAATTTATGACTCATTTTTGGTTTTATGTAAGGTTTTTCCATAAAATATATTTCTTTATATATTTTCTAGGGCTATGAATATTTCTCTCAGTGACACCTAGTAACTGAATAGTAGACTTCCAGTCTTGATAGATCATCAGTCTTCCAACTTAGAGTGTTCCAACTCTGGATTTATCTCTAGTGTCAAATTATAATGGCTTTATGTGTGTGGTGTTCTTATTTCAACAACAGTGGTGGTGTTGCTGTTAGACTTAGTTTTATCATCTCATGCCATCTAACTCAACCTGAGCTTCTGCATTTATTATCTAGTCACAGACAAAATGTTTCAAAATATGAAGACAACTCAAAATAAGATAATATCTTTGTTCTCTACCTAACTATCAACTTCTGCCTCGGTAATACAAAGATTTACCCTTATTGCCTCTAATGCATCTTGCAAAAATAAAGTACTGGTATATAGGAAGCACTTTCTGCCTTTATGAAGTATTATCTAGCCTGCAAATGACTTAATTGTAATGTTCCCTTAGGAACTGAAACAGAATTGGGGAGTTTCCAAAATCACACTTAGTTTGAGAGGTTCAAATCTACTCTCTTAAATGAAGATTTTGGGCATGTGTTTCCTTAATTGAGTGTCTATATCCAGAACATATTAGAAAGGGATTAAAATTTGATGACATAATATCATACTCTCTAAGAAGAAACTTCTAATTAGAAATCCCCCTACAAGTAAGAGTGGACTTAATTAATTTTGAATTCTGCTCATTTTACGATGTTTCAGGATGGAACTGCTTTTCTCCAATCAGTTCACCGAATCTCCTTTATCTTAAATTTGATTAAGCCAGTTTTTAAAAATATGTATTTTAAAAATACATATGTCACCCGTATGCATAGTTAATTTTAATACATTCTAATGCTCTTCTAATTCACTCCAAAGTTAGCAATAAAAGTAGAGTGATTCTAACTTATTTATGAAGGTTTATGTAAAATCCTATATAATAAAAGGCTAATATGCAAATCGATCAAATGAATGACTGGTTGATATGACCTGCACTGACCACCAGGAAGCAGATGCTCAATGTAGGAGCTGCCTCCTGGTGGTCAGTGTGCTTCCACAGGGGGAGCACCGCTAAGCCACAAGCCGGGCTGAAGGCTGGCTAGCGCAGTGGCCCACCTCCACGGCAGCACTCAGGATGTCCGACTGCCAGCTTAGGCCAGCAGGCAGTCAGACATCCCCCAAGGGCACAGGCCGGGCTGAAGCCACTCCCCCCACCTGCCCGAGTGCACATATGTTGTGCACCAGGCCTCCAGTATAGTATAATTTAACATATAATATCTAAGAAAATGAAATTTGAATAAAGTGTTATAACAGCTATAATTAGATTTACATAGGTTCAGTATAATGAATTTTTTAAAACTGAACCAATAAAACTTATTAGCTCTGAAGAGGTTGTCCCAGTAACTATGATAGAAAGAGAGGAAATTAATCTCCCCAGCTTTAGAGTGGGAGGAATATATTGTTCTTGGAAATTGTCCATCTCCTTCCTGTTATTCATTTAATTACCTACTTTCTTTTACTTTTTATTTTTCTTTTATAATATTCACATCTTTTCCTCAATAAATTATCTTCCCTCTGTAGTTCTTGATCTTTCCATAATCTGCAGGTTTAGAAAATGTGGACTTCAGCATGGTTAATGATTTCAGGTGGAGGTTTCTTGTTATGTTACATAGAGATACACGTTGGAGTGTTAAAGTTAAAGACAGATGGCAAAAATCATGTGAACACTCCATGTGTCCAGCTCTGTATCCACCAATTTTCAGCTGAGGAGGCTAGTAGCTCAAGCAGCTGCAATGATTGGGAGAAGAGGAAATAAAAATGGAGAGGACTAGAAATGTTCATGCATTAAAAATGTGGTTTTATTTGCTCTGTCACCAAAATATCCTCAATTTGAAAGTTCTTCAGATGGTTGTGGTATAAAGCACTCCTACAGAGAAGAAACTATTTTCTAAATATGCATAGCTTATTTCTTCAGAATAGGAATTTTAAACTGTGAGCTATGGACCTGTACAGCCATTTTAATGTTTTATATTGCCAGTAAAAAACAAACAAACAACAACAACAACAAAAAAAAAACAACTACCTATCAGATAGGATTGTTTCATAGATTGAGTCCAAAAAGGAGAAAATTCAAAATGAGTAATATTACCCACAGACCCTCCCTTTTAGCTGTTCTCACCATAAATTTAAAAATTTGCTATGTGGTTAGGTCTATATTTCTGCCCCTTAAAACAAACTTCCCATTGTCTGTGAGACTTGCCAAGTTTCTCTTTATCCTCGGGAATCCTGTGCCATCTGTGAAATCCTAACTATAAGCCAGGCCTCTCCAGTAAGGTGCCTGCTCCAGTTCCCAGACTCTTTCCAAAGGCAGGCACGTCCCAAGAATCACTAACTCCAACCATGAGTCAGGTGATTGACACCTCATGTCAGAGTGAAAGTAGACATATATACTCAAACACGCAAATGTAAGAACATCTCATTGTAATTCACCTAGTTTATGCACAGACCTACAAGCATACATTTCCACAGACATGCATGCACATACACATATGCACACATGTACTTTCTCACTATTGATGTAAGAATGTAATAAACTTGAGAGGATGAAATTATACGCTCCTATGGACAGAACATGTGTGTTCCCTCAAAATTCATATGTTGAGACCTAATTGCCAGTATGGTGTTTGGAGGTGGGACCTTTGGGAGGTTATTAGGTCATGAAGCTGAATCCCTCATAAATGGGATTAGTGCCCTTTTAAAGGAAGCCCCAGAGAGATCCCTTACCCTTTCCCCCACATGAGGACAAAGCGAAAAGATTTCCCAGTCACCTATGACCCAGAAAGATGTCTTGCATCAGACACTGAATCTACCGATGCCTTGATCTTGGACTTTTCAGCCTCTGGAACTCTGAAAGATTCATGTTTGTTGTTCCTAAGCCATTCACTTTATGATATTCTGTTATAGCAGCCTGAGCAGACCAAGACACAAGGTATGAGAAACAAACATTAGAAGAGAGTTAAAAAGTTGAAATGATCAAATGAATGCCAAACTGTGGCAAGGTAATGAGCAAGAAAAGCAAAATGTGGAGGAGATAGAAACTTAAGGAAACGAAAGAAACAGGAATAGAGAAAACACAAGTAGGAGGAAGACAGATATTTGTGGTCAGCAAGGTTACCAGAATCCTATATAATCCTATATAATAAAAGACTAATATGCTAAGTGTCCAGTCGGCCGTTCAACCAATCAAAGTGTAATATACTAATGATATGCTAAGGCCACTCAACCACTCGCTATGATGTGCACTGACCTCCAGGGAGCAGACAGTGGACCAGTTGACCATTCGCTATGACATGCACTGACCACCAGGGGGAAGATGCTCTGACCAGTTGATGAGCTTGCTGCTGGGATCTGGCTGATGGGGACTAACCAAGACAGGCAGGACACAACCTGGAGCCCTCCCATGGTCCCTCCCTGCTGGCCAACCTCCCTCATCCTTCCCCAGCATCAATCATGCACTGGTGGGGTCCCTCGGCCTGGCCTGCACCCTCTTGTAACCCGGAACCCCTCAGGGAATGTTGGAGAGCCAGTTTTTGCCCGATCCCACAGGCCAGGCCAAGGGACCCCACTGGTGCACTAATTCATGCACCAGGCCTCTAGTAAGTTTATAATCAATATGTAATATCACGTTCAGTCCTAACTGATGACTTTTTCTTATTCTTCTCCACTCTGCTAGTCTAACCCTTTAAACCTGCTCTATGACCTCAGGCAAAACTCCCAATTAAAATTTACCAAGAAATCTTTTGGAACACTTGGAGCATGAGTGCTTGGGGAACATGAAATGGCACACACCCAGCAGAAACAACTCTTTCTCTGACCCCAGTTTTGTATCTCTTTTGTCTTCTCTCGTGAATAGAATCTTCTCTGCAGTGCATTAATTCTACACCTAATGTGTGCCAAACTGGCTCTAATATCCACTTTTAACATAGGTAGAAGAGTTGCTTGTTTCAGAACTTTATAAAAAATAAAGAAATAGTTGGTAATAACTGAATCCATAGAGAACAAAATATTTTTAAAAGAAAAATCAAATTTAAATATTGTGGCAGAGACATCCTAAGGGAACGCCAATGTGTCACTTTAGGATGCTAGGACCACTGTCCACCTGCATAATCCCTTCACCTTGTGTGTGGGCAGGACTGGTGACTTGCTTCTCACCAGTAAAATATAGCAATGGTAATGGGATGTGATTCTCTTGACTAGATTACATAATATGCTGAAGATGATGGATGTCACTCCCATGATGACTCCGACTTAGCCAACTGAATTAATTAGGTCGCCAGGTAAGATCACAGGTCCAACCAACACCTTGATTACAACCTGGTTAGACCCTCATTAAAGGACCCACTAACCCCAGGCCCTGAGTCCTAACAGAGGGAAACTGTGAAGTGATAAATGTATATTGTTTTAATCTCCTAAATATGAGGCAATTGATTACATAGCAAGAGAAAACCTACACATATGTACATAAACTTATTCTGAATTGTTTTACAACAAACTTCCTAATTTTAAACTTCTTAATTTTAAAGGTCTCCCTGCCTATCATATTAAGAATATTTGTAAACACCCATATTACACGTAAAGAATAGTTTTGCTGTAAAAGTTTAAGAAAGGATTTTCATTATTTTGTCTATTTTGAAATAAATATTTTATTTTTTTCTTGTTATTTTTTTCCCTTGTAACCTCTATCCTAATATATAACAATTGAGTTAGGTTGCAGCTAACCAAGTAATATAATGTTATGTTTTGTGGATATCTTATTAGGTAATTAATTACTTTTTCTTTGAAGGGTGTGGTTTTTTTTTCATATTCTTGAACTAGAAAGTCATTTTTCAGGTTGCAAATACATTCGTAGATCTTTCCAAAGTTAACAGGGCTAAGAATTGTTCTTCTATTACAGAATGGGTAAAAAGACCCTACACAAAATGAATTATAAAAAATAAAAGCCGAAGTTGTGAAATTTGCTTCTACTTCTACTTCACCAAGGGTCTGATGAAACTTTGAGCAAACTTTGGATGAGAAAAAAAGTCCCTGCTGGTTCTCTTTTTATCATCTTTTTCTGACGGTTTGATTTGGCTTCTTCAGCAGATGCTACTTTGTGTTCTACCTCAATTCTCATTGCATGCACGTCTGTACTGGAATGATCACACAATTGCAAAGGCATTTCATTTTTCCTGAATAAAATGCTCAAAATCATCACTGCAACATGTTTATAGTTCTGGTTGTTCCCAGTCCTATTAGTTACTATACAGATCTGTCTAAAAAGCAAAGTGATGGAGATCTTGTCTCCATTAATTCTCTTAAAAACAACTGTCTTAGCTACCAATTTTTCTGGAAATGATTTCTTTAACTGGACTGCATCATCCAGGCTTTCTGAATACTGCTTTTCTCTCTTCTAAGAAACCTGCTCTGTGGCAGTAGGAGGATTTTTATGAGGCTTTGTTAGGGAGAAAAAAGCCTTCCAAGAGAAAGAACCCCACCCTCAATATGCCTACTCCCCTCAATAGGAACCCAGTTTAGAAGTTATTAACTCCATGTTTTCCTTGTGATATCAAACATCCTATTCCCACTACCCCAGCCAGGATCTGGCTATTTAACCACTTTTTATCAACTTTGTGCATCCTACATTTTCTCAACCTTTTTTTTTTATATATAACCATGTCTATAAAATTGGAAGGAAACAGACCTCTTAAGGGCAGTTAGCATATACCCAAAGGAAAGGAGACTAAACAGAACCTTTCAATTTAAACAAATCTAAATGGAAAGATGTGGCAATGGATAATGCCATTTGAAGGTCATGAGCAAAAAGAGCACAGCAAAGGCATTTAAAGTGCAACGTGACGGGATGAAGCGGGCAGAGGATTGCTAGACAGTATTTGCTACATTCTATACAAAGGTGGCTGGATGTGTTTTTCCATATGTCATTAGGAGGCATGCACTTCTCTTGGGCAATATACCAAGTCACTTAGTCACCTTGATATCATTCATGTCAAAAAAAAAAAAAGGAGAGGTGTAAATAAAAGATTTACTTCATAAAATTTTCAAGCAAAGGTATAAATAATAGAGTTTTATTAATGTATTTATTTTTTATTAATCCTCACCCAAAGATATTTTTTCCATTGCTTTTTAGAGAGTGGGAGGTAGGGAGGGGTGTGAGAGAGAGAGAGAAACATTGATGTTAGAAAGACACATGGATTTGGTTGCCTCCCACATGCAGGCAGGGGATCAAATCTGCAAGCCAGGTATGTGCCTTTGACCAGGAATTGAAGTCCTGAGACCCTTCAGTGTGTGGGTCCGTGTGCTAACCATTAAGCCACACTGGACAGGGCAATAGTAGAGTTTTAGAACACCTAACATTTAAAAAATTACATATACCCTTGGTAAAGTGTAAATGGGCTACTACATCAAAAACCTTTGAAATTTTTACAAGAATAATAATAATAGTCATTTGTTACATATTACCATGAGTTTTGAAAGGCAGTAGAGTGTACTGACTAATCAGCATAAATTTTGGAGTCAACTTAATCTATGTTGGAATTTAGTCCCCTCCATTTATCAGGGGAGAGCCATTGGAAGAGTCAATTAAACACTCTAAGCCTGTTTCTTCATTTGTAAAATATAAGAAACAACACCTTTTTCATGGGGAAGAATAAATTAGGTACTATTTATATAGTGCTTATCATAGGGCCTAACACATAGTAAGTGTTCAATATATACTACCAATTATTATCTACTTCAAATGTCTTATCTTGTAGAAGAAATTATTTTTAATATTTATATATTACCTCATTCCAAAAATCATGTAGCTTTCAAAGTACATGTTGTGCATGAAGAGGGTAGAGTGAGGAAATTATGAAGAAAAGCAAAATACTAGTAAAGCCAGAAATAATAAGTTGAAGACAATTAAAATACACATTGAAAAGTCATACACATTTTGCTAGATACATACCATGGATTTAACTCAGAGCTGCCTAGAAGCTAGTGTGAAGAGGAAAACATAATTGACTATATGACTTAAACAATAAAAATAGAAAACTGTTCTAAAGAAACTCAGATACTCTGAGAAATATGTGTGACACCTCTAGGTCCTCATAAAAAAAGAAAGGACACTATGTGAGGTGTACATGATTCCCTCATTACTTGTTCACAGTAAAGCAAATAGTAAATATTTTTGCTTTTCTTATACTCTCCCTCAAAGAAAAATTGGTCATGGAAAAATACTAAAATGCAGTTTAGTGAAATTAATTGTAAATAGTGCAGTGTGGGTACATGGCTCTCTGATAAGAAAAAACATGCCAATGAATCTTAGAAATAACCAACTTTGTGCAGCATTTGGAAGTTCAAGATTATTATTTTTAAAATATTTTTATTGATTTCAGAGAGGAAGGGAGAGGAAGAGAGAAACATCAATGATGAGAGAGAATTATCGATCAGCTGCCTCCTGCATGCCCCGTGGATTCAGCCCACAACCACTGTGGATTCAGCCCACAACCCGCGCATGTGCCCCAACCGGGAATCAAACCATCCCCTCCTTGTACAGAGGTTGAAGCTCAACCACTGAGCCATGCTGGCTGGCCATGATTATTTTTAATTCTGAAAGCTAGGTGAAGCCAGTATATTCATTCTCATTTTACTAATATGCAAGCTGAGTCTCAAGGAGGCTCAAAGATTTGCCCAGAGTTATGTAGGAGAAAAATAACAAAACAGAGACTGAATCCATCTTGGTTTGTTTTTTTTTTAATATTATTAAATGTATTGGGGTGACATTGGTTAATAAGAATATTTAATTTTCAAGTGTGCAATTCTATAATACATCATCTGTCCATTTCATTGTGTGCTCACCACCCAAAGTCAAGACTACTTCCATCACCACAAATTTGACCCCCTTTACCCTCCTCATCCTGCCTCAACCTCCCTTCCCCTCTGGTAATCACCATTCTATTTGTCTGCATCTCTGAGGGTTTGTTGTTTATTTTGTTGTTTGTTTCTTACTTTCTTTTTCATATTCCACATATGAGTGAAATCACATGGTTCTTATCTTTTTCTGTCTGATTTTTTCTCAGCTTGTTTCTCAATCTCACGCCCTTTTCACTAATCCCATTCCCTTTTCACAGCACTGCTATGAAATGGACTGACCGCCAACAAAGCATGGAAAAGACTCCAGCTTCCAACACTCTCAGTGATAGAAACCATCCTCAGAGGCCTGGGTTGATATATAAGGACCATATTGAAAAATTTCAGTCAAGCAGAGTTGCTTCCATGATGCTATTAACTTGGATGGCATCCCAAAAGTAATTCTTAAAATGCAAGTCAAGCCATAAGGAAAGAATGACAATAATGATATTTGGTTTCATATCACTACATTTCTCAGAGCACTGCCTATGATGGTCCGTAGTTCCCTAGAGAAATCTGCCTCCGGAAAGCAAATCAACTTCTTTACACCAAATGAGATGCTAATCAAGTTTACCTTTTGCAGAGAACTGCAGATTAAGCAAGAGAAAATAAAATCTGATTATGGGCTCTGAAACGAGGCTCTCTTCCACAGAATAACCTTAATTGGAGGCCTTTTCACAAATACACCCACATGGCATAGAAACTACTCATCCATGGGAAGAAAAGAGTATGTAGGGGCTTACCAGTTTGTCACCTGACATTTCATAGTACATGACAGAAGAAATGGCAAATGTGGGCAAAAAATAAACACTTTAAAAGGAAGGAGAGCTAATAACCTATGTTCTGACCTCAAAAAAGTTGTAAGATCCCAATTGAAATTTGAAAAACTTACACTGCTATTTTCCTTCCCTTTTTAAAAATAATTTTTATTGATTTCAGAGAGGAAGGGAGAGGGAGAGAGAGAGAGAGAGATAGATAGAAATGTCAATGATGAGAGAGAATCATTAATCGGCTGTCTCCTGCACGCCCCACACTGGGGATTGAGCCCACAATTCAGGCATGTGCCCTGACCGGGAAATGAACTGTGATCTCCTGGTTCATAGGTTGAAGCTCAACCACTGAGCCATGCTAGCCGGTTTACATTATTTTCAAATGCAACTCACAACTAAGTGAAAACCTGGCTTAAGGGAAAATATTTGCTAAATTCTTAAATTATGGAATATATCCTGGTTTCTATAGGATGCAAATGTGTTTGGTTTTTGGTGGGTCTTATTGTTTTTTGTTTTTTGCAAATAATTAAGTTTCTGTGTTTCCTGTAGGCAGCTGGTGCGGGGATCAAAAGTGGTGGTATGAAATTCAACAGTTCCTAAAATTGAGCAGCTCAGAATGAAAACGGGCTTTATAAATCTTATCTAATATCAGTCTGAATATGGCAATGACCTAAGGATTAGGGATATGAAAAACATCTCATTTTGAGTCTAACATTTTGATTCGAGCACCTCATCTTTTCCCAAGAAAATCACATAATCGGTTTGAGAGAATACAGGCAGAGCAAAGATTAGCCAATTTCAGTGAATGCTGTCTGGAAAGGGTGCACAGTGTACAAACAGGGTTTCCTTCTCCGGGTGACGCGTGCCTGGCGACAGGCATCTGCCTTGGCTGATCATCGCAGGCTGCCATCTGGTCGCTAAGCGAGCTCCTCGTTCATTTTACCCAGGCTGAGACCTTAAGCCAGTGCCTGTCAGACATCTGTCCTGAAAACCATCAATCCACCAAAACCGTGACCTCTCTGAGCACCACAAGGTGAAAACATTGCTTTGTTGTCGACCAAAGCTCCGATAACCCCCCAGTTTTTAAGTTTTCAACTGAGGAAACTGAACCACTACCAAAACTGCATTTTAGAAATTATTCTTTTGCTATTCAGAGAGTAAGTTCAATTTAAAAAAAAAAACAACCAAACACAATATGTTGATTGTGTGCTTAAACAACATTGAGCAAAATATATACTCAATGCATAGTGATTCCTCATGGCATTGGACCTTTCAGTACCAGACCTCCCTCTGTTTAATCTGGGACAGAGGAGAATATCATTTGTTTCCTCCGCTTGTCATTTTCTCCTGCTTTGTTCCTTTGTTCCTTTTGTTTGCTTTGTTTGTCTATGAACAGAGTTATGTAATTAGCAGAGTAAATGTATCAAAAATGTAATGTGTTCAAGAAGCTGGTTCCAAAGGTGCTAGAAAGGCTCCTAGAAACACAAGTGGTTCGTTTTGTGTTCAGAACTCATTTGGGTTGCCACACATTGTTTAGACGTATGATACCACTTCTTGATCTCAATGCAGGCTCTGCTCCTATGACAGCCTAAGCACAAGTGCTTTTTCTTTTCATGCCACTGACGTAAGTTCCGAGGACTGTGTGTGGTAGCATCATTGTTCCCATAACCCCCGGTCTGGAATGCTGAAGTGCAGGTGACAACTTAAAACTGGATGACGTTTCCTTGGCTTTCTTTTCCTGGAATCAGTAGGAACAAAAGGAGAGTGGGGAGAAAAATATTTACCCCACATCTAGGTCCTGAGGTTAGAATGTTAAGAAAAAAAACAAAAACATATATTTCCACTTAAAAGGGTTGAAGTAGCAGGAAGGGAAGGCCAAGTTGCTATTAGAAAACGATGAAGGAGCTGGAAATGGGCGAAAATAAGATGAGGATAAAGGGAATTTTTTAAAATATATTTTATTGATTTTTTTACAGAGAGGAAGGGAGAGGGATAGAGAGTTAGAAACATCGATCAGCTGCCTCCTGCACACTCCCTACTGGGGATGTGCCCGCAACCAAGGTACGTGCCCTTGGCCGGAATCGAACCTGGGACCCTTGAGTCCGCAGGCCGACGCTCTATTCACTGAGCCAAACCGGTTTCGGCTGGATAAAGGGAATTTTTGTGCCGGCAGAGCACACAGTGAAAGGGCTTGGGAAGCCTGTGTAGAGAGGAAAGTTGGGTCAGACAATCGAGGCAGATCAGCACCGTATTAGAGTGACGTGGGGATGAGAGCCCTGGTGATGGCAGTTGAGTTTCTAATGGTGACTAGTCAGCAAAGGCATGTGAGTCATAATGGGATCAGTCCTGAGAAGGTCTGGGGAGATGTCAGGCATGTTCATGTTGGATGTTTTGAGCCAAGGGATGAGCGAACTCCTTCTCGGAGGACTTGGGACAGAACTGCCATTCACGGAAGAAGCTCTTCTCTCTTCAAGGAGAAGCGGTGTCACGGTCTAGGAAGGGGCAGATCCTAATGGAATCAGGGGCCAGGATCCATCTCTTTCCTTAGTGAGCCTGGGTGGTCGCTGAAGAACTTACGTCACCGGAGTGATGGAAGAACTAAATCATTGCAGGGTGCTCTATTGCATATTAATGGGCATGTTATTTTCACTAATACAGAATGCACAAAAGCATGAGTGTCAGCGTTCCCTTCTTTCCCTCAACCAAAACTTGGTATTCGGCTTCTGAGCTCCACTGCCTCGGGGGATCTGAGATTTGAGAGTAAAAGCGGCTGTGCATGCCCCCACCAGTTTAATTCGAGAAGAGGACCCATAGCGTAAACAGAGATAAAAACTATTGCTGGAAAAGGAGACCAGCGAAGGAAAAGTTTCCTGACAGGGTAAGGCCCAGGGGGTTGAGTAGACACCATAAGTGCAAGTAATATCCCTGATGGCAATTCCTTGTGGGACCTCCACGGAGGCCAAGAACTGATCAGAAGAGGTCTTCAGTGACCCTGCCTATGGTCGATGAACAGGATATTAGGGAATGTACTTCTGAGCCTGCAGAGAGCATCAGTGCTTGGTAGGTTAAGGATGGAAAAATGGAAGGTAACTTTTCCAGAAAAAAAAAAATGGAGCTATAAGAACAGAGAGCCATTCCACCTCCCACATCTTTTTACATGCACATAAGTATCCTTCCCCCCTCCAAACTTGGAATCCAAGGAGTGAGAAGACACTAAAAGCCATGACTGAGATTTTCATTTCTTACCTCCTTGGAGTGTAGAGGCACATAGATAGATTTTATTTGACTTAGAAAATTAAATCAAAATAACATTTCTTATACTGATGTGTGAGGAGAAAATACTTATCTATTACACATATAAAAAGTCCTTGCAAGTTATTTATTTTCATTATTATTCCAACCCCCTCTTAATCTTCCAAGGTTGCTATCAAACCAGGAAGTACTGGAAGCCTATCATGGGTCAGGACCAACACACATATTAAGTGATTGAACTGTCCCAACTTTCCTAAATAAGTAGCCCTCCCCATGTTTACATGGAGGAAATGAGCTCAGCCAGATTTAAAGAAAACTTGATGAAGGTCCACAGATAGTAGGGTGCTAGTGAGGATTTAAGTCTAAGATTGTCTAACTCAAAAATTCATGCTCTTTTATTTTGCCAGGCTGCTACAAAAACAATAATAAAACAAAACAAAGCATATATGGCAGTATTTCTAAATGCATAAAATGACACATAAACACAATCATCATCATTATGTTAAAGGCTCTGAGGAATTAGAGAAATAAGCACAGTGTTCCCAAGGCTTTTCCTCACTTCCGGGAATAACAAGGGCACCTGTGCTTTTGAAGTACGTAACTTTGGGAGTAGGATGTAAAGAATATATACCTTAAAATATTATCATGTAATGGTCAACTATGCTCTGATAAAGTCAGGTATTCAGACAGGCTGTCATTAGAATAGCTTCGATTCTCTTTTAAAAGAAATCAGACCAGGGTCAGTAATAGAACCAAGGTTATATAAAAAATTAAGGTTACCAGTAAAAGTCAGTTTTAAACTTAAGCTACAAGGAGGAAATTCATTAAAAATCGCTCACTTCTGACTGAAAGTTCAGGGAAAGGAGGAAGATCTATCATTGTTCTTAATTCAATACTGAAACTACGCTTGTGGTGGTGAGTATCCTACAGTGTATACAGACATCAAATTATAATCTTTATACCTGAAACTTATATAATGTTATAAGACAATTTTACCTCAATTTAAATAGAAAGAACTATAAGTAAACATGTAGCTTATTTCTTGATGGGAATCTATTCACTAAATATAAATTAAGGGGCAAAGGAAAAAGAAAAAAAAAAAAGATGTTTTTGACTTCAGAAAGGCTCATGAAATTGACACAACTTCAGCGAAAGTGAAACTGAGCCTGTGACAGGGATTAAAAATTGTGTTCCACTTAAGTCTGGAAGTTAAAATTTTGTATTAGTTAAAACCCTATTTTTATAAAGTATGAATGCTAGTATAGTTATACTATATTAACTCAAATTATCTAGATGATGGAAAACCTACATATGCCAGAAGAGAGGTGGAGAGAAGGAAGGAGGGGGTATAAGGACAGCACTGAGCTCCAAACAAGGCAAACAGAGTCTGGGGAACAGATTCCCAGGTTGTTCCAGAGAGGACCACACATGGTCAAGACACAGTGTGTGAAGACCAACTCTTACAACAGAGGTTCTAGAAGAGATGAGCAATGAGATCTCCAATCACGAAGGTGAATAGAACACTTGATTGTCAAGTAAGAAATAGTTGATTTACTAGTATAAGAGAGCCAGAAATATACATTATGGATATTTCTAGTTCTCTTGTAAATGGTCCAATCTAAGGGGAACTGGCCCAGCTGGTCAAATGATATATATTAAGATCAGGGCTTCAGTTCTGAAAAAAAGGGCACTAGACAGGGACATCACTTAGACTGACTGAGAAGAGAACCTGGGTCAATACCTAAACTTGGGAACTGGACCAAAAAAGTGGAGGGAGGACAGCAGGTGAAAATGTTCGATCTTCAGAGCTACTCAAACACCAGGGTTCTTCTCTTGTGCCCCAGATCCCAAGTCTATGGGCAGAAAAGAGCAGAGTCGAGCTGGGGAGGAATCATGGTACAGAGAGATAAAGAAGTTGAAATCAAGAGCCCATCGGCCATTATTAGAACATGTCAGATTTATTCCAATCTCCAATAAGTCACATGGGAGGTAGAGGAAGTTAGAGAAAGGGGAGACTTAACGAAGGTTCTAAAGTCATGCACGGGTCCTGTGAAAATTTATTCCCATTTCAGGGAAAATATGAGTTCATAGCCAGAAGCTATCAGGGATGTCAGCTTGGAATAGCTGGAGAAGACAGAGGTTGACAACAAATACGGTATACCAAATGAAATGGCCCTTATTTCCCCTTCAGATATTGCTCCTCATAGATCCCATGTTCATTTAGACTATACTTCATCATTGTTTCAAATGTGAAAGTGTCTGGAGATATTTAAAGGCAACCACTCACACGTGCTATGTTACTAAGCAGATGTAACAGATGGGCTCAGAGTTCACTAAGAAAATGGAAAAGGCCAAGGCCAAAGGCTATCTCCATGGCCCAGGCCCCTGACTTCCATCCAGTTGCCGACATTTGCCCATTACTGGGGCTGCTTCCTACTGCCTGTCTTGCTCAGAATAGATTAGCATCTTCGGGGCATTATTTTGCCATTTTACTTTTTCATCACGTTAACGTTCTTCCACAAAAGAAAACTCGTGCTGACATAAATGTTTGATTAGAAGCTTTCATATAATTCCAATATGAAATGTTCCCTCTCAACCAGGGCTCATGAAATATACATCAAACAAGTTCTTTGTGCAGCGTAAAACAAACTTCAACTCCTCTTCAAATAAAATAATAACAGAGTTAGGCTGTTTCTAATTCCAATAATTGGCTTCCGGAGGCAGTTATTATAGCCTATGGGCATACATGCAAATTCAATGTTTCAATAACTTTACCCTGCAGCCCTGTGAATTCCAGAAACCGATGATAACAATTTTCTTTGGCTTTGACCCAAATTATTTACCAGGGAACATTTTACTAGGATATTTTAAAATCATCTTACTTGTAAAATATTGCTAAACAACCCTTCATAATCCATTTTTATTAATAATAACCTTAGCTCCCAACTACACTAAAAGTTGTGGTACAATAAGGTTCAGTTCCTAGATCTTATCTCTTTTTTTTATCTGCACTCATTCTTAGACAATCTCTTACACTGTCAGAACTTTAAATATTATTTATGGGATTATAACTGGGCATTTATATCCAGTCCAGACGCTCTCCTGAACTCCAGATTCACATATACAATCATCTACTCAACACACTATTTGAGATACCTCAAACTGAACATGTCCAAAACTAAACTCCTGATCTTCTAAAAAAAAAAAATACAAACCTCTTCTTTCCTCATTATTCTATGATTCATTAAACGGTAACTTCATATTTCAGTTCAGGCCAAAATCTGTGGATCATCTTTGACCCTTGACTCCTCTCTTTCTCTATCACCTCATATGCAATTCATCACCATATCCTGCGAACAATTATCTGGGGATATTTTCATAAGCTGACCAGTTCTCCCAATTCCACTCTAAATCCCAACCTTAACACCTCTTCCGAAATTGCAATGATCTTTTAACTAGTCTTCTTGCTTCTACTATTCTTTCCTACTGCCCACACCCCACACTGCAGACAGGGTAAACCTTCTAATGTCAGATCATATTACTCTTCAGTTCAAAACACCCTAGTGGCTCTTGATTACTCTGAGTTAAATTTAGTTTTACTGCTGTCGATATGCACTTTGTGGTATGGCACAACTCTGCTCTAAATTCATCTGCTTCTGCTGTCCCCCATTTTTCTGCTTCAACCACTTGTCTCCCTGCTGTTCCCTGACCAAAGCCAGGGGTATGGGGCCCCCCCAACCTGGAAAAGCCACAGTGCCCCAGCAGAGAGCCATGGCATGGGTAGGGTCCCTACCAAGCTGTGGGGGTGACATTGTCACCCTCTGTAGGTTCAGAAGGCAGACATTGAGTCAAAGAGAATTCTTTTTGAGACTTAAGGTCTAATGGAATTTTCCCATTAGGTTTTGTACTTGCTTGAGAACCATCACTCCTTTCTTCTGTTAAAAGATAATCTCAGGCAAATTAAACTTTTTAGGATTCTATGTGAACAAAAATATTTAAGTCAGCCAGCAGCAAATCAGGGGTAGGATCACTCCACTGACAGGAACTAAAGGGAAAACTTTTATAAAAAAGATACAAAATCAAAGCAAATAAATTATTTGATTGGCTATAGTTTAAGCAGTTGCCTTATTTGGGCAAGCCAAGTTGTTTGTGTTAAAGAGAAAATTACAGACCCCAATGGCTCATGCAAAAATCCATCATACCGGAAAACCAAGATGGTGGCATAACCACCTATATTGCTGCCTTTCACAACCACATCAAAACCACATCAAAACCACAACTCAACGGCAGGACAACTAGCACCCAGAACCGGGGGGGAAAGCTGGCTGAAAGACACCCCCACAACTAGAGAGGTGAAGAAAGCTCCTTGAGACCGGTAAGAGGTTCGGAGCCGGGGAAAGTGCTAGCACCTGGATGTGCTGCTCTTTAAACCGGGAGACACAAGCTCCCGCTTGCTCTGAACTCCAGTTCCGGGCGAGACTCTGGGGGACCCAGGCACAGACGGGGAGAAACTGGACTTGGGACAGAAACTCAAGGGCAGCTTACTCTTAGAGGTGCTCGCAGCAATCATTGTTCCTGCATGAGGGTGCGGGAAGCGGAGAACCAGGGACTTCTCCGGCTCAGGGCAGCCATTGCTGTTTGCTCCACCCTGGTGATTCCCAGAGACCCCGCCCCACCCAATTTACAACCCCACCCAGTCCTGCTTTTGCATACGAATGGCCTGTTCTTTCGCCTAAAATAAACTGCAGCTGGGTCAGAGAGCCCCAGGGATTCCAAAAGAAGGCCCACTGCCTGGCAGCAGCAGCAGCCTTGCTTCACAGCTGGTCACCACAGCCAATTGGCCTGGAGTTCAATTTCTCCCAGTGATACCAACAGCAATCAAGGGTTAACTACAACAGGACTGTGCACACAGCCCACAAAGTGGTGCAACAAGAGCGTCCACCTCAGGTGTCTGGGGAGGCTGAGACACTGAGCCCTATAGGACACCAACCACACAAAGCCACTCTATCAATTCAAGGAGACTTAGCAGCTACCCAGTACATAGAAACAAACACAGGGAAGCAGCCAAAATGCGGAGACAAAGAAGTCACAAATGAAAGAAATGGATGAAAGCAAAATACTGGATATAGAGTTCAAAACCACGGTTATAAGGTTACTCAAGAATCTTCTAGAAACCCCTGAGAAATTTAGTGAGACCCTCAAGGATAGGAAAAAGGGCCAATTAGAAACTAAGCATACACTGACTGAAATAAAGAATAATATACAGAGATCCAACAGCAGACTAGAGGATCCCAAGAATCAAGTCAAAGATTTAAAATATGAAGAAGCAAAAAATACCCAACTGGAAAAGCAAAAAGAATCCAAAAATATGAAGATAGTATAAGGAGCCTCTGGGACAACTTCAAGCGTACCAACATCCAAGTTATGGGGGTGCCAGAAGAAGAGAGAGAGCAAGATATTGAAAACATATTTGAAGAAATAATGACAGAAAACTTCCCCTCCCTGGTGAAAGAAATAGACTTACAAGTCCAGGAAGCGAACAGAACCCCAAACAAGAGGAATCTAAAGAGGACCACACCAAGACACATCATAATTAAAATGCCAAGGGCAAAAGACAAAGAGAGACTATTAAAAGCAGCAAGAGAAAAATAGTTAGTTACCTACAAGGGAGTACCCATATGACTGTCTGCTGATTTCTCAACAGAAACTATGCAGGCCAGAAGGGAGTGGCAAGAAATATACAAAGTGATGAATAGCAAGAACCTACAACCAAGATTAATCTACCCAGCAAAACTATCATTCAGAATTGAAGGTCAGATAAAGAGCTTCACAGTCAAGAAAAAACTAAAGGAGTTCATCACCACCAGACCAGTATTATATGAAATGCTGAAGGGTACTCTCTAAGAAGAGGAAGAAAAGGGTAAAGATAAAAATTATGAACAACAAAGTGACAACATATGCATATCTATCAACAAGTGAATCTAAAAATCAAGTGAATACAAAATCTGAAGAACAGAATAAACTGGTGAATATAATAGAACCAGGGACATAGAAAGGGAGTGGACTGACAATTCTCGGTGGAAAGGGGTGTGGGGTGCAGGAAGAAATTGGACAAAAATCTTACACCTATGGATGAGGACAATGGGGGGGAGGGGGGTAAGGGCATGGGGTGGGGTGGGAACCAGGTGGAGGGGAGCCATGGAGGGAAAAAAGAGGAACTGTAATAATCTGAAAAATAAAGATTTTTTTTAAAAATCCATCATACCAAACCTAGATTTAATACCTAACTGAATTGCATTTTTAGCCCCTTCCAGAAATGGAATCTTAACCAACTAGTCTGGAATTGTCCGGTCAACACCAATAAAGTAATCTGTCACATGGGTCCTCTCCCTCTCCCCATAGAAAGAAGAGGCAGTCTGCAAGATGAAAGCTATTCTGTTTCCTTCCCCCCCAAAAAAGATGTCAGGCCTAAAAATAATCCTTTCTTTTATTTGTTAGTATCACCCTTGCCCCACCCTTCTTCCTATAGAAACCTTCTATTTGATGCAAACCCTCAAAAGTCCCTTCTATTTGCTAAATTAAATTTGACCCAATTCATGATTAGCTTAATAAAGCCAATTAGATCTTCAAATATACTCAATTAAATTTTGTTTTATCACAGCTGTTTTCGATTGGCTGTCCTTGGGTTTCAATTCCTTGACTTTGACTCATGACAGGCTTAGATTTTGGTTTGCTTACACAGATTACTAAGACATTAAAGCCATTCAGTGTAATGGCCTCCTTGTTTAAGGAACATGTTTTTCCTATTTCTCCCTTTTGAAATGAGCATGCCTAGCCTATGTCTGTCACTCCAGTGTACTTTGGAGGCACATAATTTAGTTTTTCACAGATTCACAGCTGGAGAGGAATTTTTCCTCAGAATAAATCAAACCTCAAGTCTCTGCTTTAAATGACATTTAAAATGAGACTTTGGATTTTAGACCTTAGAGTTGGTGCTGGAACAAGTTAAGACTTTTGGGGTCATTAGGGCTATTAAATAAATTAATGTATTTTGTATATAAAAAGAACATAAATTTTGAGGGGACCAAAGGCAAAATGCTATAGATTGAGTGTTGTGTGTTTCCCCAAAAAATCATATGTTGAAACCTAACCTGAAAAGGGGGGTCTTTGGGAGATGATTAGGACATGAGGGGAGCTCTTAAGTGTCACTTCTTTCTGTTTCTCTGTCTGAGGGCTTTCTCCACTGCCACAAAGGTTTGGTCATCTTGGATGCCCTGGAGCCTAAAATGCCAAGTAATTGCACCAAAGAGGGATGAAAATTGATGGGTAAGTAACCCAGTTTCCTCTTCCATTGATGAGACAATACTAAAGTACTTCAACATAGTTTCTCAAAAGATCCCCAAAGGAAGTGAGCCCCAATTGTCCATGCTGGTAACTCACTCAGTCATGCTCTCTTCATTGGCTCTCTCATTTCTCCTCAATTTCCCCACACCTTCTCTTGTGCTCTCTGAGTTCGCCTCCCAAATCAAATAAATGTATTTATATCCTTGCCTGACCATCTGATTTTGGGTAAACCCAAACTAAGAAAAATATTATTCAACCATTGACAGACTTACGTATTTTTTAGGACTAGAAGTTAGATCAAAGGAAAATAGCCTGGGACATATTTTAAAAATAATGTAGGTCTGAAACATTACTTAAAAGCAGATAGCATTGGCAAATATTTTATAGACATCTTTGTATCAGATGGCTCCTTACAGACAAGATCAGTTCTAAGCAGATATAGGAATCTTAATCTCAGACTTTTTTACTTTGAATTAGTCATTTTTAGGCCACTTGGCATTTTAAAAAGTATTCCAGGAACTAGTACCATGGATTTGAGAAAAGGCTATGGTTTGGGGAACCAGACACTTATCTTGCTTTCAGCATATCTTTGTTCCATCATTTTAGGAGGCCTGTCATTTTCTGTGAGGTGTGTCATTGCTCTCATAAGCTTTTCCAAGCCAACAGAAAATGGAGACTACTTTAAATTTTCATTATCTTCATCATGCTTCATCCTGCTTGTCATCCTGCTTGCCTGCTATTAGAAGGCAATTACTTGATGAGCTCTTTTAAAAGAATGAAAATGCTAAACGATGTTCACTTAGCAGCAACTTAAAAATCTGACCTCATTTCAGACCCAGAGTTCCTGCTACAGGAGAAACCCAGAGAGCGGTTGGAGGCACTTCATCAAGATGGAAAGAAGCTAGTTCCTGCTGGAATAAAACTTCATAAAAAAAAATTCCTAAAGGCATGTTCCTCTCATAAATTTGACATTTATTATTCTCATAGTTCAAATAATTCTTTCATTGATTTCTACATTGTTTGAACCATCTTATAATGTTAAAGTGACTTTATTTTATAAATTAAAATTGGCTAACACACATCTTCATTTCATCCCTACTTAAAATAGACTTACTCTTCAGGTTTGTGATGCCCTGTTTGCAACTCATCATTCTGACTTTTCTATGACTTTCTGTGACTCCTCCAGAATAGTGGCCACAGTTTTTATTGTTGAATTGACATCCCTTCCCTTTTTAAAGCATAATAAATAGAAATTACTAAGCCAAATGACAACAGAGAAATCAAACTGAAAGCTACAAGAAGACTCCTCAGAATCTGCTGAGCTAGAAAGAAAACATTGCTGCGCCAGATTGGACAGATGCTGTGAATCATCGGCATGTTTAAACTTTGGGGAAACCCATTTCAGCAGTTGCTGATTACTTAAACTTACCCGGAGATTCAGAGTAAAAAGAACGCACACAATTCATAGACACCCTATCGGAAAATAGGTATTATACACCCAGAAAGGGAAAGGTCAGGATTGGACCCATGGAGCAAATGTTATGTGCCAGGTATGTGTCATTAAGTAGGGAAACTTCCTTATAGAGACAGCACACATAATTCTGCACAAAGAGAAGTTAATATTAACTACATGCCTACCCAATCTGTCTGCGCCTCAGAATTTCCAATCAAGTACAAGAAGAATCATGCCATTTGGGACAGGACTTCCAAACCAAAGTCTTATTCTGAATGTTACTATTTTTTAAGGCAGTGTTTCAAAAATGGAGTGTTAGAGTAAACTAGATCAGTGGTCGGCAAACCGCGGCTCCTGAGCCACATGCGGCTCTTTGGCCCCTTGAGTGTGGCTCTTGCACAAAATACCATGGCCTGGGCGAGTCTATTTTGAAGAAGTGGCGTTAGAAGAAGTTTAAGACTAAAAAATTTGGCTCTCAAAAGAAATTTCAATCGTTCTGTTGATATTTGGCTCTGTTGACTAATGAGTTTGCCGACCACTGGACTAGATTATACTAACAGCTCCAGCCAAGCTAGAGAGAAGAAAGTGCTCTGACTTCCTTCCTGACACCAGCCTTCAGAGCGCAGAGAGTGGGAGGGCTTGAATCGGGTACCTCATACATTAATCAGAGTTATCGAGCTGTAAATAATCTCACCCAATTTTATATACCTCCATGTTAATAGAAAACAAAAGATTGAAAATAAATTAGCAGTGGAGTTCTATTGTGTAAAAGATTTTATTCACTCTATGAATCTTTAACATTTTAAGTAGTGTATAGGTATAATTTAAATTTTTAAACTCGTTTAAGAAATGTTTCCTCTATAAGGTAAACTACTGCATTCATGGGGCTAAAGAGTGAAAAAAAGTTGTGAATCATGTTTCATATAATGGTTACTTTTATGTATCTATTTGGTAAGACAATAGCTAGTTATTGAATGGAACTTTAGAGGTGTGTGTGTGTGTGTGTGTGTGTGTGTGTGTTTATAATTAAAAGTTTGAGAGAGGAAGGAGAGTTAAAAGAGAATGGAACCAGTGTTTCAAAATTAGCTAAATGCCACTTATCAAGATAAAGGCTAATTCAGTTAGAAATAATAACCGCTTCTAGACATGTTGAATTTCAGGTACTGTGTGTAGAAAATTCCAGCAGGTATATAGAGGAGGTAGATGGCCATAAGAGTCTTACATTCATTCAAGAAGTTGTTACAGTCAAAATATATTATTCAACCAGAATAAATAAAGTTTCTGGCTGCCTAGACAGCACATAAACACACATTTATAGTGAGGTTGAAATTTACACACTATAACTCAGAAATATAAAAGAAATAGCTAGCGCTAGTGGTTGCCTGAGCATAACGTACCTTCTAACCTATTCCACTCAAAATGTAAAACTTGCCTAGTAAAACAGCTCAGTGTCTTCCTAGTTAAAGCAGTTTCTTCTGTAACTGTCCTCCCAAGTCAGAGTTACAACCCAGTCAGGGCCCGGGCCCGGTTCTCCCCTCCGCTGACTTTTCCTTCCCTGAAGCAGTTAGGTGAAGGGGAAGGTTGCCTGCAACAGAATTTGATGAACAAGAATAGATCCAGAGACAAATGGGGGCGGGGGGTGTTAGAGAGCAACCAAAGGACTTGTATGCATGCATATTAGCATAACCAATGGACACAGACACTGGGGTGGTGGTGGCTTGTCCGGGGTGGGAATGACTGCGGGGGAGGGGCGGCAACTGGGGAAAAAGAAGACATATGTAAAACTTTAGACAATAATAAAAAGGGGCGGGAAGGTTGCCTATCACCAGGACAGTCAGCTGCGGGGAGAATGAAGGTTGTTTCTGTGTCCCACGAGCTGTCCTCTAGGTTCTCACTGACCTTCACGGAGAGAGCCTCTTCCTGCCTGGTTATTGGATACTCTGTGCCTTTGTGAGCTTGTAAGTGAGGCCTGCTCACTTGAGACAAATTGAGAGCCAAATATATCTGGAACACATCTCAGGTAAGTCTCTTAGTAGCAGCAGGTCTTTGGAAAAGCTGCTTAACTTGATTGATTTTGCCTTACTCCTGGGTGAAAATAGGATTCGTTCCTACATTCTAGGGTAATAAGAAAATGAGAAAGCTATTATTCCTAGAAGGGCCGCCTCCCACCAGAGCCATTCAGTCAATAGCCGCATGGACAGTATCCTCCTTACAGAATCTCAGTGATAATGAAACTTTTAAAAGTTACTTTTCTCCACTGAGGCTCTCTACAAATACTAAGATTTAGGCACTGTACCTATTGCTTTGTATTTCACTCCTGTATACATTCCTATAGACCAGTGCTTCTCAACCTTTCTAATGCCGCGACCCTTTAATACAGTTCCTCGTGTTGTGGTGACCCCCAACCATAAAATTATTTTCGTTGCTACTTCATAACTGTAATTTTGCTACTGTTAATGAATCGTAATGTAAATATCTGTGTTTTCCGATGGTCTTAGGCTCTACAGCAGTGGTTCTCAACCTGTGGATCAGGTTCACCTAAGACCAGCAGTGGTTCTCAACCTGTGGATCAGGTTCACCTAAGACCAGCAGTGGTTCTCAACCTGTGGATCAGGTTCACCTAAGACCAGCAGTGGTTCTCAACCTGTGGATCAGGTTCACCTAAGACCATCGGAAAACACAGATATTTACATTACGATTCATTAACAGTAGCAAAATTACAGTTATGAAGTAACAACGAAAATAATTTTATGGTTGGGGGTCACCACAACATGAGGAACTGTATTAAAGTGTCGCAGCATTAGAAAGGTTGAGAACCACTGCTATAGATGATAAAAAGAAGCTAAAGCTATAAGAGAAATTTAAGTCTCCCAGTACACAAAATGTTGTCCACAATCCCACAGGCCTAGACCCAAAGACTGTGCTTTGAGAAGACAAATGCTTTTGGGGATGATGGAAACAATAAGTAATCTCAGATGTCACATTAAAGGGCTTTGCCTGCATGATTCTACTGGCAGGCTTCAATGGCGGCTACCCTTTAAGTAAACCAAATGAAGTGCAACCCTTTAATAACAGTAAGATGCTGTCTTTCTTCACAGCTCCTCCACAGAGAAAGCATTCTTTACACGGCATCCAGGATTCAGCGAGCCAGGCAGGAGACATCTGTGACACGTCTCATGAATTCACAGCAGTGACATCTTCATGCAGCCCCTGGTGCTTCTTTGTACTTTCCTAAGTCCAGACCAGGATGTTGGCTGATGGTCATCTGAACACAGGTGGTATCAAAATTCCTACCAGGGAGAGCGAGGAAACATCACAGACCACAGCAGGAGGCTTTCTCAGCGGCATGGTTCCTGCAGGGTGTGGATATAAAGGGGCTCTGATAAATCTGGCAGTCAGCTCACAGGGGTGATCTGATCATAAACTCCTAACCAGGCAGGTCATGGTGGCTAATGCCCAGGCATGTAACTTCTTTAATGAAAGGCTTACTGTTGCTTCAAGAAGCCCTGTCCAGAGTTTCTGTGCATCTAGGTTAACATACCTTTGAAATGGCTCTTTTTCAGGCCTCGTTCTGTGGGGCCTGCCTTCTGGCAACCGATTACGTGGCTCTCACTGTGAGGCCCATCGGTACAGCTCGGTAACCTCAGCTCGTGGTGATCCTGGAGGAACAGGAAGAGATGTTCATAGAATGTGAGGCCGCCCTTCAGATGAGCCCCCAAAGGGCCTTCCCATCTTGGAAAGTGTCCGTATGTTTTCTGTTGGTCTTCATTAGCCGCGTGGCAACATCAGAGCACAGTTTCTTCCCTAAGATTCTTCTGCTTTCCTCGCATAACCCACTGGGTGCAGGACGTGAGTTTAATACAGACTTGCTGAACCATATCCTTAAGGGCCAGGACGTGATGTTTGAAAACCTCTTTGTGGACATTTTCTTTACAAAGAAAAAGGTCAAGATGCTGAGCTGCCAAGCAAACGTCCTGGTCGAGGAGGTTGGCCTTCAGGGCTTCTGTCTGGCTTCTCTCCATGGGACTGGACCCTTTCCCATGATGCTTATGTGTGCCCTGTGGGGAAAGATAAAAACCACCTATTAGTACTCACCGAACATCAGAGTGGTGGATGTATAAGGCTCTCTTGCATAAACCAGGCAACTCCTGCTCGTCCCACAAATCTCAGTTTAAATATTTAAATATCATTTCTTCCAAGAAGCCAAATCCCCTTCACACTGTGCTGGATCCTTTGGGTTTCTGGGACGCAAATGGCTGTGGAATGTTCTAGACTATGTTTCTCCTGCCATAGTACACCTGCTATAATTACCTCTCATTCTTTCTCCCAAACCAGACCACACGTTCTTTGAGGGTAAGGTTGGAGTCAGTTCACCACTTAGTCCCTGATACCTAACAATATTTAGTTCAAAAAGATGCTCAGTAAGTAAAAATAAATGTATGAAGCTAATTTCAAAAGTCAGTTCCTTAAATATGATTTTAATTCAATGATGATAACATATAAAAACACTCCATTTTACTATTTAAGATACATGTCTAATAATGAAATAAAATTTAATGTCATCTCCATTAACTGCAATACAAAAGAAAGAAAAAACTCCCACACCATTATTTAAATTTAATCAAGGCTGTAGATTTCTTTTTGAGAATTCAACCTAAATTCTCATTTAAAATATTCATAGTAGACATATATTAAATATATCTAATGTATTTATAACAAATAAGTTTAAATGACATGTATAGAAAAGTTATAAAATTCTTTTCCTCTGTGTAGCATTTTCTTTTAAACATTTAGGATGGAAGGAGAAGAGAAATATACTTTATAATATAAACAGAATTCATATAAAAGAAAATACAAAACAAAAAATGGGAAATCTCATATACCTGTGCACTAGTTGACATCTAAAAAAATATTCCTAGCAACATTATCTTTAAGTTTTAAAAGCAAAAACTTGAAATAACCTAATTTTATTTCAGTAGTAAGTTGAATACATTGCAAAATATCCATACAGCAGTAAAAATAAATAAAACACACTACACATATCCATGTATTTATTATGCAAACATAGTGTTGAGCAAAAGCAGTGATCCATGGAAAAATATATAAAATATTCTGTTATTTATAATGCCCCAAATAAACAAAACTAAACAATTGTCTATAGATACATACTTACATAGTAAAAATGAAAGAAAAAAGAGGGAGTGGTTATCACAAATCTATAATTGTGTTCTGAACAGGGCAGTTATTGGGAGAAGGACTGAATCAAGATGTGTATACAGTGGGAAGGGGGTGCCTGGTAGGGTGTTTATGGAACTAATAATGTCTATTTCTTCAACTTTGGGGGGATATATATATAAGTTATACTTGTATGTAAATTTCACAATTTAAAAAAATCTTAAAATATAATTCATCATATAAAAAAAGACAAACCACTAAGTATACCACAGATTTTTACTCTCATATCTTCAGGGGATTGCTAGATTGACTCTTGTGGCTAACTTGAATAATAAATGTCTTAAACATTAACTGATTTTTGTTCTCATTAAATAGATTAATTGAATCCAATCAAGATGTTCAAAATGATCAAAACAATTATCTGTGTAGAGTATGAACTAGGGAAAAAGTAAAACAGAAAAGTAGAGGAGTTAGAACCACCTCTCAAATAATCCTTCCAAATACAAATGACTCTCGGGTAGTTGAGATAAATTAAAAGCGGTCAGTCATCTGTGCAATTAGGAGGGTATGTTATGTAAGATCCCTTTCAGTATAAGTCTCATATGCTTTACAAATAATTAAGTTTTCTAGGCACACAGTACTGCTTATTTCTAGTTGTAGTATGTTGATAGATTCTTGTTCATATTTTATTTTCTCCATCATGGGCCATGAAATTCAAGCTGCAATTAAAATCTCTCAGGTGTAAATGACAATGTATTACCTATTACTATAAACCATATTCCTACTATAATCCATATTCCCTATTGAAAGCACTGTGGCTTTATGACATAGTCCTCATAAAAGAGTTGAATAATTACCGATTTTATACCTAACCCTTGTAAGTAAGGTGGCATCTCTCAGCAACTGTGTTCTAGGATAAGACTGTTGGAAACACTAAGTACCTATAGGTATATCACAGGGAAATCCTACATGATAAAATTTGAAGAAGTCTCTAAGGTATTTTTAAAGCAAATATCTCAAGTCAATGTCAGTGGAATGTAAAATAGTTTGTTCCACTGTGTCTATGAACCACTATTCTCCATTCTATAATCCTTATTTTAAGGACATGGACAAATAAAATAAAATAAATAAATAAATATATAAATAAAATAAAATAAAATAAAAAACACCCAGGGATATATTTGAGATTATTAGGGATATAGACATCAGTATCTTAATTTTTTAATCCTACATGGCTTAAGTATATTTATATTAAAGAATAGGAAAGAGAAGACTAAGAGGAAACTTATATATAGCGTTCTTCAACCATTTGAAGGACTATGATAAGAAGAAATATGCATTTTTCTGTGTAGCTCCAAAAAAAATTCAGTGTATCTTTAAAGAGATGTTAAAAGGACAGCTTTCAATTCAAGAAAAAATAAGAGAGAATTACAGCTGTCCAAGAATAAATGGACTCTCTGATGTGATAGTAATCTTCCAGACATGCAAGGGGTTTAATAAAAAACTGATAAGACCATCAGGCACATTGTAAATGAGTTTTGCTTTGGGCTGGTAGATCGACTTAAATGACTGCTAACATCCTTTTTTAAGTCAAAGATTCTCAAGCTTCCTCCCATGATGATTCATTAACCTATTTTCAGATGTTGCTTACAAAATGCGACGAGTTTATATAAAAACTAAAGTCATGTTATCTGAGCGTTTCTTTTGGACAAATAAGTTAGAAAATAGGTGGTTTTCATCCGATTATTTTGATTGCACTCAATAGGGTAATCATCATTACCAAGTTTGGACAGGTTTGATGTAGAACACAACCTGAGCCTTTTAAATAAGAGCTGCCGTGGGTTTTAAATAGTCCAGATGAACAAAGGAAATTGCAATTTCAACTCAGAAAAGAACTGACACTAGCGAGGGCCTGTGTGTTGATGGAAGTGTATGTGCAATCATTGTCTGGAGATAAACACTTCCATCAAAGAGAACTACAAGGACAGACTTCTCTCGTTATAGCAGGAAATCTGAACTTTGCTGTCAGTGACAAGGTTAGAGCGGTGTACCACCCACTCAGAAAATGAATCAGACACAAAGAGCCAGATTCTTCCAGAATTCAAAGCACTCCTGAAGGCTGCCTTAACTCTTTCAGAATACTGGGAAACAACAATAAAAGAAAAGCACCCAAAAACACATTTAATGCTGCTACCCGTGTTAGGACAACAGAAAGCATCCCAAATGTCCAACAGTAGGGGATAATTTTTAAAATTATAGTTTCTCCAAGTAATGTATCACAGTATTCTATAACCATTATGCTCTTTATGTGTCATAATTGTGAACCAGAAAACAGCAATGACAGGTGCTAAGTAGACAATAAAATATTGCAAAACTATAGGTGTGCTATGTTTAAAAATCCTATGCTATGTAAAGATATTGGGAGGCCAGATAAGCTGGCAAACTACCATTAAATGCTAACTCTGTCCCTATTTGATCCTAAAGAAACTGCAACAAGGAGAGATTGGTGGGTCTCAGAACATAAAACTGCAGATGACATGATCTTATATAGTAAGCCCTAAAGACTAACAAAACTATTATAACTAATAAATCAATTCAGTGAAGTTCAGGATATAAAATCCACATAGAAAAATCAGGTTTTTTTCTGTACACTAACAACAGAAAACTATAAAACACTGATGAAAAAATTGAAGACACAAATAAATGAAAAGATATTCTGTGTTCATGTTAAAATGTTCATTCTACCCAAAGTGATTTATAGATTCAAAGCAATCCCTATCAAAATTCCAAAGGGATTTTTCATAGAAAAACAAAGCAATCCTAATATTTTCATGGAGCCACAAAAGACTCCAAATAGCTAAAACTTTGAGCAAGAAAAACAAAACGAGACACATCACACTTCCTGACTTCAAACAATACTTAAAAGATATAGTAATCAAAACAGTATGGTACTGACATGAAAACAAATATGTAGGCCAATGGAACAGACTAAAGAGCCAAGAATTGAACCCATACATTTTCAATCAACTTATTTTTGACAAATATGCCAAGAATATTTAATTCAGAAAAGGATAGAATAAGAACTTTATGTAATAATTTTAAAATAAAACACATCCTCAAAGAAACAGGATGAATATTACAAACATGAGCCAGGAACAGAGTCATAAGGAGGTAGAATCTGGAGATTCTGAGTATGAAAAATCTAATAGTTGAAATAAAAAACTCAAAAGGAGAACTGAAGAGCAGAAAGATAGTGCTATGAAGAAAGCATCTTAGCCTGGCTGGATTGGCTCAGTGGTTGAGCATTGACCTATGAACCCAGGAGGTCACAGTTCGATTCCTGGTCAGGGCCCATTCCTGGTCAGGGCTCAACCCCCAGTGTGGGGCATGCAGGAGGCAGCCAATCAATGGTTCTCTCTCATCATTGATGTTTCTATCTCTTGCCCTCTCCCTTCTTCTCTGAAATAAATATATATATATATATATATATATATATATATATATATATATATATAAAACATCTTAAAAATATAGGGTGAGGTGAATGAATCCTGTATGATACTATTTACCTTAAACAAAAGCACAAACAAAACAGCACTATATATCTTTACAGATTATGTATATGTACATGTCTCAATAGATTAGAGTGACCAGGTTCATGATAAACATAGATTTTTCAACCAGGTTCATGATAAACATAGATTAGAGTGTCTAACGGGGGTATGAAATTAGCATGAGGAAGAAAATTAAGGAGAATATAATTAAATGAGAAAGGCCTTGCACAGCCCACTGATGTACTCTGCTATGACAGAATATGATGAACTCAATTCTCTGCCTCTGATGACTAAAATTATTATTATTTTTTTACAGAATGACACATTTTAAAAACTGTAAGAAAATACACAAAATAATAATAGTTGTGTTAATACAGAATAAATTTATGGGTGTGTTTTCCATGATTTAAAAATACTATCATTTTTTGTTTTATAATAATATTTAAGGAAAAAAATGAATGCTGTTCTCCAGGAAGTAGTTTATATGCTGAGGTAACCTGACATTAATCAATTTAGACATTTGCAATACTGAACTGATTTTTTTTTTTCGGTTATGAGTCACATGAAAAACAATACCTTCCACAATGCAATGCCACTTTACATTAATCCTCCAGATAACAATACAGACTTTGAAGTCAGTAAATGTCATCAGAAAAAAAAAAAAAGAAATTTGTCTTCGTTTAAATTATATAAGCTTCTGAATCTTTTGTGTCAGTTGCTTTGTTTTATTCAAAATGTCCATTTCTGGTTTTCAACCAGGTTCATGATAAACAGCCTTTATGTTGTAAGATTCAAATGCTCAGAGAGTAACCCCAAGATCTATGCTTATACCATCCCCTCTGTTTATAACAGTCTTTTCACGGCTCCCAGGAAGGCCCTTGAGGCCTTCCTTTTCAGCCCTGTCTCTTGAAACTCTTCCTAAAATAGGGCCCACCCTTACCATCTACCTCTCTACTTTGTGTTAGGCACTCTTTGTATTAAATATCTACTGCTGCCTAACAAATTACCCCAAAACTCAGTGGCTTAACACAGTACAGTACACATTAATTATCTCATAGCTTCTGTTGGGTCAGGAGTCCAGGTATGACTGAGATGGGCCTCTCACAAGGCTGTAATCAAGCTTTAATCCACTTGCAAACTCACTCAGTGGTTGCTGGCCAAATTCTGTTCCTCTAGGACTGGACTGAGGGCCTCTGATCCTTGCCACGTGGGCCTCCACAACACATCACCGTTTCATCAAAACCAGCAAGAGAGAAAGTCTGCTAGCAAGATGGAAGTCACAGTGTTTTGTAACCTAATCATGGAAATAACATCCCTTCATATCTTTGATTAGAAGTGAGTCACTAGGTCCAACCCACAGGCAAGTGATGACATTAACACACAAGGTCATGAATACCAAGAAGTCGAATTATTGGGGAACTATCATATGGTCTTCAGCATGCTTCATGTGCCTGAATGTATTCCTGTAAGCGAGATTCCGCCATGATTTTTTTAAAATATTTTTTTATTGATTTCAGAGTGAGTAAGAGAGAGAGAGATAGAAACATCAATGATGAGAGAGAATCACTGATCAGCTGCCTCCAGGGCATGTGCCCTTGACTGGAATTGAACCTGGGACCCTTCACTCTGCAGGCCGACACTATCCACTGAGTCAAACCAGCTAGGGCTCCACCATGATCTTAATGATCACACTATCCTACCAGATCTGTAATATGTTGCGATTTTAGAGTTGAACCTTTATAAAGAAAGTTGGTTACATTAACCCTTTCATTAGCCAACCCCATCAACTTCTTTATTATGATTTCTAAATACCTAGTTCCTATGACCTCAGCAGAAATGTACCTAGGTATTTAGAAACCACAATATCATCAACTTTGGTGTAACAGTAGCTCAGTGTAAATGAATGATAATCATTTTCTAAATGGTGAAAATGACACTCAAGAATGAATTAGGAAACATCTGGTTTTGTCCCAGATCTTAACTCCTTTGGGCCCCTTTTCTGCCATATGTTTAAAACTGAATTAGAAGTCCCCTTAAGGCTCTTATGTCTTAATGATACAGTGTGATGCTGAAGACATAAATAGATAATACATTCGACTAACTCCCTACTCCCACCCTGATCCTGACTCTGAACCCATCAGGACTATCCACTCCTTCTGTTGAGGGAGGGTGCAGAGGATATAGTTACGCAGATACGCCTCATGGTTTTTTGAAATTATTTACCAAGTCAACAGAATTTCTAGCAGATGGTATCTATGGCCTTATGTCCGATATGAACTTAACAGGGAGATGAAGTTTAGCTCTTATTTTTTATTGTTTCTAAATTTCTATTGTATCTTACGTCCTGGGGAAATTCCCATATGCTTTTCAATTGGAAGAAGCTGAAGACTGAGGGACCATTATTTCTCAGGCCCGCCTTCCTTCCCACTTTGAACTCTTCTTCTCAAAAATGTATGTAAGTCAAATAAGAGGAAAATAAAAGGAGACCACTATTGCATATGTCTTTCAATATCCTTCAGTTAAATGTCTTAGAACATATATCTCAGAGACCACAGGAATGTATGAAAGTATGTATGATAAGGCCAAAATGGTTATTCACAATCAAAGTAAAATCCAACCTGACTAGACTAAACTCAATCTTTCCAACAGTGATATTATTTTGAGGTTTTCAAACTGATTTAAGACTTATTTGAATTTAATCAAGTGTTTATCTTATTTCGAGAATAAATAATCAGAGGAAAGATACATTTCAGAGCACAAATACGTTTAAGAGCAAAGATACATTTAAGAGCACGTTATTTCAATGCATAACCAACTATCACAATTACCCACTTTTCACACAAGTAGTTCAGTTCGAATCACTATAATAACACGCTACCAGCGAGAATAATTTTTTTATGCTTGAATGGTTACCCAACAAAGCAATCCAGCAAAAAGAAAACACAATTTGACTAAAGCTTTGTATGCAGCCCAAGTGAAGTGAAAGTTTTGTAATTATAGTGTCTTGCACATAATAAATGCTCAAGGAACACTGAATATTTGAAGAAACATGAGAAAGACTAACTATCAAGGAATTTGTGATCTAAAGTCAAAACTATTACGTTTGTTTCCAAAAATGTTTCTGGAGTGCCTATTAAATACCAGCAACTCTATTGTGCTGGGAAACTAAAACACATACACACACACACACACACACACACACACACACACACACACACACAAATAAAACAATAATAATAAAATAATAAAAATTAATCAATAAGACAAGGACACTCTCCTCAAGTAAATAGGCCATATGGAGTACTATGTAAAATGTAATGGGAGTGTAGAACATTTGTAGCTCACCCTGGTTTCAGACACTACTTGAGCCACTTCTTAGAAGTTATTAGAATTAGAACAAACATAAAAGGAGAAGTAGACATTCCAAAAGGAAAAACAACCAAGTTGTCAAGAACAGAGGGTAAAGAACAAGTAATAGAAGCACCAAAGGCCAGAGCTTTAGACAATGTGACACATTATTCAAATATTTGTTTATTTCTTTAATGTGGAATGGGTAAAGTGTGTGTGTACCCTTTAAGGAAAATATAAAATAAAGAAGATTTATATATGTGCAAATCTGATGAAAAATATTAGTGTTTTAAATATTATATTAGTTGGCTAGGGCTGCCATAACGAAGTACCACAGATGGGATGGATAAAACAGCAAACAGCTGTTTTGTCACAATTCTGGAGGCTAGAAGTCCAAGATCAAGATGTCTTCGGAGTCAGTTTCTTCTGAGGCCTCTCTGGTTTATAAATGGCCTTCCCCCTGTTTCTTTACATGGTCTTCTCTCTGTTGTGTCTGTGTCCTGATCTCTTTATATGAGGGCACCAATCATAGTGGATTACAGACAACCCTAATGACCTCATTTTAACTTAGTTTCCTTGTGAAAGATTGTACCCCCCAATATGGGCATATTCTGAAGCACTAGGGATTAGGACTTCAAAATATAAATAAAAGCAGGGAACCAATTTGGTACATAACATATACGTTTACATTGAGCTTAAGAGTAGAATATCAAAACAGAGAACCTGACATCATTTAATTGGAAAGCAAGAGTATGTGTAAGAGGTCATATGCAGAGATTTAGAGCTGAGATGTATCTCCATGGAGATGAACACTGAATTTATGAAAGAAAAAAAAAAATGCCCACAAAAAAAAAACCCGCAAAAATCTGCAGAGAGAAAACAGCAGCAAGCCAAGAAAAGTGTATTCTTGATTTCTCTGTGTTCTTCGTTCTAATTACCTTGAAACTATCTAAATCTAAATTGTAAAGTGTTTAAAGTTGGAGAAAACATTTACAGGCCACACTCCACTTTATTCCACTGAGGAAAATAGAGACCTAAAGGTTGAATGCTCCCCGCCTTGAGTGGTTAATTTAATAACCCTATTCCAATTATGTCTTTATGGACTTGGAATTTTCTATAGGCTTGGTATATGTAATTTCTAAGTCCTCTAGGGCTATAGATGAATTCTGAAAATACTGTATAGAACTGTACTGTCTAATTTGGTAGCCATTAGGTACATGTACCTATTTAAATATAAATAATTAAAATTTAATGAAATTAAAATTTTGTGTCTATCACAATACCATTTCAAGTACATATGAAGTTAGTGGCTCCCATGTTGGACAGCATTGACATAGAATAGTTTTGTCAGTGCATAAAGTTTTATTGAACAGTGCCAGTTCATAATATTCTAGAAATCATGTAGATACTTTTTCTACAAAGTTTGAGGGAGCTCAGTTTTATAATTCTCTCAAATTATAAAAAATAGCAGGTGGTTATTCAACTACAAACATCCCATATATTCTTTCGCAAAAAGAAGCTCCTTTAAAAATTTGCCTTCACGTTTTTCAACTTCCCATTGACCTTCATTCGAGTGAGGCTAGACTTGACTTTTAAAAGATCAAAAAGATAATAAAGACACATTACTGATTTCAATTAGTATAAATTCTAGATTATTCCAAAAATTATCTTTTCCTGAAGAAACCCTGTGGATTCTTCCTCCATTTCCAAAATACTGTGGTCAAGTCTGTGAATAGTGGGTGATTATTTACTATTTCATTGAAATGTTGAATTCTTTATTCATAGGCAAATTTTAAACCAAGAAATTGACATCATAAAGGCTATTCCTAAATTCACAAATAATTATATAACAATATGAAAATCACAAAAAATAAATCAATTTATTTTTTAACAAGAACATACTTTGATCAAGTTGATGTTTGTGCAGAGAAGAGTGAATATTATGAGAGGAAGTAGGCATACTGGAACAGTAAGCATGTGAGTGAATTTTGCCTTAAAAGCAGGTTTGTTTTTCAAAAGGTAGTATGAGACTCCCCAGGAACAGTAAAGAAAAGTGCAGATTCCAAACCACACTCCACACCAGGTGGAGTACTAGAATTTGCATTTTTAAAAATATGTTTTTATTGATTTCAGAGAGGAAGGGAGACAGAGAGAGAGATAGGTACATCAGTGATGAGAGAGAATCATTGATCGGCTGCCTCCTGCACGCCCCTTCCTGGGGATGGAGCCTACAACCTTTGTCATGTGCCCTGACCGGGAATCGAACCGTGAAGTTCTGGTTCACAGGGCCACGCTCAACCACTGAGCCACGCCAGCTGGGCTCGTCCACGCTTTTTTCCCCACATTTCAGGGCATCCCCAAGACCTAGCCAAGGCAAGGCTGGGCTCCATCCTGTGCCAACGAGCAAGCCAGGAAGAAATGCCCAGCAAATCTCATTTACACTCTGAGGTACGGCTGATGTCTCAGTCGACATCTGCTTTCAGGGAGAAAGGGGTGGAAATTGCACTTGTAAACAGCTTTCCACCTGCTAAATCATTTTATTTGGCAAGAGCTCTCAGTGCTGCTGACAGAGCCCTAAGACTGGTGAGTAATAAAGAAGCATTTTTCCCCCCTTCTTTTTAGAAGCCTTGGTCTCTCTTCCTCAGTTGATTGCTGTTCAAATAAAATGAAATGATGACAGCAGTAGGCTGAGAGGGTTCATTCTATTCTCCTTTATCAATGCTGGCAAGAGGATCTATCACCTATCTGAAAAGGCATTTGGTCCCTGAAAATGAGGTCTCAATGCTTCATCAAAGCCTGGGGTAGCATGAGGACGTTTCTGGAAGTTAGTCGATTAGGCGTCTATAGGGTTTCCCCTTGGAGCTTTCACTTCTTTCCTCCTCCACTGTCTGAGTTCTGTTATCCTTAGCTACACAGCAGCCAAGGAGCCTGAGGCAGTAAATAAGATCTGAAAACACCCATTAAGTCGCCTCCTTTACATAGACGGCACATCACAGGCTTGACCCTGATCCAGGTCAGTCAGCTTATCATTAAACACTATGAAGCGCAAACTCAAGGGGGAACTGTGGATTATCAGAAAAAACTTACATAACTATTAGGAGAAAAAAATCCTCTAAATGTATGTAAATATTGACTTTTTTTTTTTTTCTTGTCTCCCTTTTGGGTTCCTTAGAGGCAAATATCCCATCTCATTCATTTCCCAAACCTAGGTAGACACAGGGGTTGGCCCATGGTGAATGCTCAAAAATGGCTCAAGGAATAAATGGGAATGAATGAAAGATGCAAGCGCTTTCCCTCTCTTACTTTAAATAACCTCTTTATTTTATTTTGTTTGACTGTGACCTCACAGCCAGAAGTGCTAGCTTTCATTCCATTTTATCCCTCAGTAACTCTCAATTAGGCTATGCTAATTGTCCTCTGGTTAAACACACAGAGTTTTTCTATCCTCGGTTCTACATACCGGCAATAAATTCATCTTCTCCAATATTGTTTGAATCTTGTTAAGCCTCTGCAGAGAGGCCTTGCATGGTTTCTCATCCTGTGGCAAATAAAGTCCAAACTCCGTATCAAGTGTTTAAGATGCATTACTCATCCAGCCAAATTTCTTCTCTCAGGCCTCTCCCCCCATTAAGCAGACGTTCTTCTAGACTTGGCATCAGTCTGCAAGCATGCCCTGGGATGTCCATTTTACTCTATTTGTTCAGCAACACAAGTTTTCCAATGCCCATTATTAGCAAAGAATTGTGCTAGATGTTAGTGTTCTTGAAAATATATTTACTTTAAATTTTCATCAGTAAAATCATGTTATACTCACTAATGCAGCTTTACTTAAAGGAGATCTACTGTGAGTCCTGTTATAGATAGAAGGTTCCTGATGTATTTTCCCTTACTTCTCTCTCTCTCTCTCTCTCTCTCTCTCTCTCTCTCTCTCTATCTATATCTATATATCTATATATATATATATATATGATAGGTAGATAGATAGATAGATAGATAGATATAGATATAGATATAGATATAGATATAGATATAGATATAGATATAGATATAGATATAGATATATATAATATAGATATATAGATAGATAGATTTTTTTTACTTAATTTTTACCTAATATTTCCTATAAGAAAATCATTGTTGTCTTGGCCAGGATGGCTCAGTTGGTTGGAGCATCATCCTGGAAATGAAAAGGTGGCTAGTTCTATTCCCAGTCATATGCCTGGGTTTCAGGTTTGGTCCCCAGTCAGGGCACGTGCAGGAGGTGGCCTATCGGCGTTCCTCACATCAATGTTTCTCTCTTTCTCTCTCTCTCCCTCTAAAAATAAATTAAAAAAAAATAATTATGAGGTGGCTTTTATTTATCAAGAGTACTAGAAACTGACTGTGAATCAATAAAAAATGAAAATCTATAAAACATAAAGTGAAAACACAAAGATGGGGTAGAGGTGAAATTTCCCAAAAATTTTATCTCAGGATATGCTATATCAGGTTTCATGACTTGTAATCTTTGGAACCTTTTATACCAATTGTAAAACTGTAATCATATCAGAAATAGAAACCTTTAGAACTTACTCAACAAACAGGAAAATTTTTAAAATAGAATCACTCGGAATTCTAAAATATAAATATTATTAACAAAGGGTATCAGATATATCAAACACCAAAGAAAATTTTAAAATCTTTACTTACAGCAAGTATTGCTTTCATATCTCTAGGTGAAATTAAATGTGTATATATCTCAGGAGTAATTAAAAGCCCTACACGACAATATAATCATGAGTAGTAGCACTAGTGATTTTCACAAAAAAGTATTAGTGATACCAATTTTTTTTCAGCTTCATTCTCAAATCTGTGGCTTTTGTGGCTCTTAATAGGATACTAGTGGCCCAGTGCATGAAATTCGTGCACATTCAAAGGGAATTAATTAGAGGAAATATTTTAATATTGTTACTTGCCTTTTCTCTATAATAGAAGTGTCAGAGATGAAAGAAAATTAGTAAAATGTATATGAAAATTTCCCTCCTGTCAGAGTCTTGGGCGCACCGTGGGACCCAGAGTCAAGGTCCCACCCATCCGTAAGTGCCTTGAAATCGCGCAAGACCCAGACCCGGCTGGACCCACCCCCGTCAAGCCCCACAGGGTAGGGGCGGAGGCTCAGGTCCCCCAGCCCAGCACCAGGTGGGGGGCGCAGCCTCAGGTCCCCCAACACAGCCTCAGGCCTCCTGGCCCCGCACCGGGGTAGGGGGCTGGGCCTCAGGACCCCCGGCCAAGCACTGCGGCGGGGGGCGCAGCCTCAGGGCGAGAGCACGAGGGCATGATGACCATTTGTATATTAGCTCTTTATTATAGAGGATAGGAAAACGCTGGATATAAGAATCCATTTTCAAACTATAAATACTGCTGACCAAAACACTTTCAGAAACTCAAAATATTCCTTACTTTTGAGTTTCAAAAGGTTGTAAAGGATGTTCATCTATCCAATTCATTCAGTAAATATTTATTTGATACCTATTATATCCAGGTAGTTGACCAAAATAAAGTTTCCATTTTCAAAGAGCTTACTATCTAGTGTGATTATTACAAACTGATAAGATAGTGTCCACAGTCATATCTGAACAATGAGCTTTTGGTCTACTGGAAATAATATCTATATATCATAAAACTGTGATTAAAACCATCAACTCACACTGAGTTATATGGGATATGAATACTGATTCTTAGTCATGCTCTTTGTGTGACCTAAACAGATCACTGGACTTCTCTGGTCTAAGTTTCTTCACCTGAAAAATAAGAATTTAAAAACACCTACCTTGTAGGGTTGTTCTGAAGAGGAAACATTTCCCAGCACAAGGTAATTGTCCTGTATATTATTGTTGGTGGTGTTTTTCGTTGCTATTTTTAGTGGTGAAAGTGGTAGTATTTCAGAAATAGTGCTGGGCTCTGGAGAACATATGGGGTTTTACCTAACCCAGAAGAGAGGGCAATGTATGTCAGATAAAGGGAACAGCAAGTAAAAAGAGGTTTGAAAAGGTATATATATAGTAATTCTGTATTCTCATAGTGGGTTTTCCCAGAACACTGGCCTGAGAAAGGTAAGAGATAAGTTAAGGCAAAGTTGTGAGAATTTAAATTGTCATACTCTCCATCCAGTTCAGACTGGAATTTCCAGTTGTTAAACTAAGGATACACAGGTGCCTAGGAAAGTTGCTACACTCAAATATAGGCAACAGAACTTTATTGGGATTGGGGGGGGGGGCGTACATATCAATTCTATTCCCTCTATTCCACAAGGCAGGCTTATATGCACTTGGCATCTCAGATATTTTGGAGAGAGAAAGAGAGAGAGAGATCTGTTCTCTACACCAGATGGGAACCTCTAAACTAAGGTGCACTTTTACTAAATGTGGGTATTTTTTGCCCCTTTTGAAATAATTAAAATTTCTTCCACTCTCATCATTTTCTTTTTTTAGAATTGCTATTACTGTTGACAAGGTGAAAAATGAGAACAGAAACACTTCTGTCTTGTTGATAGAGCTCTACAGGCAGAAGCATTGGTATATATTCATTTGAACAATTAACAATCTCAAATAAAAAGCATTGTGCCGATATATTTCATTGCAAATCAAAACTTTTACTCTATGTCAATACTCTGGGAATAGAAAGGAATAAAAATGAATATGTTGAAATCCTTAGATGACTCTTCATTTTCATTGTTTTCAGTTTTATTAAGATACTAGAGGTCCCGTGCACGAAATTCGTACACATGGGTGGGGGGGGGGCGGTCCCTTAGGCCAGCCCGTGCCCTCTCACAGTCCAGGAACCAGGAGATCAATCAATCCAAAGAGGTAGGCCCCACCCACCCCGCTGGGGCTCCTCCATGGGTCACCCTGACAGAGGGAGGCCCCACCCACCCACCACAGCCTCCTGGTCAGTGGCCTGGGCCTCCCTCTGCAAGGCGATAATGGGGCGATGACCAGGCACCTGAAATATCCAGAATTTCAGAATCCAACCACTTCTCACTTCTGATATTTTGGTTCAAGACATCATCAACTCTCACCTGTATTGTTACCAATTTCTCCTAAATGATTTCTCTGCTTGCACCCTTGGCTCCCTACAGCAGTGAGACCATCTTTGTAAACAGAAGTCAGGCCTTGCCGTTCCTCAGCTCAAATCCTTCCATGATTCCCCATCTTGCTCAAAGTTAAGCCAAAGTATTTCAACGGCCCACAAGGCCCTACATGGCCTGCCCACAATGCTCTCCAGCCTCATCTCCTTTGCCTTTCCCCCACTGCGGTCTCCACTCCAGCCACACTGGCCTCTTTGCTATTTCTGCAACATTCCAAGCGTGTATCTGCTTCAGGACCTCTGCACCGGAGTTCCCTCAGGTGGGAATACTCTCCCCCGTTATCCACAGAGCTCACACCTTCATCTCCTATGCTCAGCTAGCAACTTATGTGAGGGCTTCTCAGGGAGACCTTCCCTGTCCACCCTATTTAAAATTGTACCCCACCCCAGCACACCCTCTGCTCCTTCCCCGTTATTTCCTCTGTCAGACAAACCTTTATATTTGGCCATCCCAAGCCCCACATCTGCAGATCCTACTCATCCTTCAAAACCCACTAGGATGTTACAGCTAAAACAATCACGTCCACGGTGCGTGCATTGCTTCACAATTCGGATGTAGGAGTGTTGGAATGAACCATTATACCCCGAATTCCCCGAGCTTTGTTGGAGCTAATGTACTTCATATCAGTGAGTTCCAGGGATCCCAGAAATTAATTCACTAACCTCTTACCGGGTCCTGGTCTTTAACTTCTACAACCGAAGAAAACAGAATCAACAGGATGATAACAATCACAAAGGGAATTTTCATAATCTCATTAGTTTGGGCCAGGTTTGATTTTAAACTAGAATAAGTGTATGTTTGTAGATCTAGTGCGCACTGAGTGTGTGTGTGTGAGAGAGAGAGAGACAGAGAGAGAGAGAAAGACAGGGAGACAGAGAGAGTTATGGCTCTTCCTCAATTCCTTAATTCCTGGAGTCTGAAAAAAATCTAACCGCTTTTCCCTTATTTACCAACAGTGGTCAAGGAGCACCCCCAAGAGGTCGTGCTAACCTCTAAGACGCTCTTGAAAGCCTGCCTGTGAGCGATTAAGGGATAAAATTCATACTCTGTGCTTAAGACACCAGAACCCTTGCCTTCAAAAGAGAAGCCTTTAAGATTAGAAAAATAAATTTTTAAAGAAAGGGAAGATTTGCGGAGCAAGAACAGTGACTCGCAGAGAGAACAGAGAGCCAAAAGCACCCCTCTCAGACGTGGGGCTCACTGCATGGCTGTTTTTCAGACCGATGAACTCCCCTCCGTTGAACGGGTTAAGAAAATGGTAGCTCATCCCTCCAGGGCCGCCTGTGACCTGGTTATGCTGCCGAATTTGGGGGGTTAGGTTTGCATTTTTTAAGGAATCACTTCAGCACGGCACCTTCATTATCTTTGACAGTATCACCCAGAAGTGCTGTGGCTTATGGGTTTACGCAGCTCCAACGGGCTTTGTGCTGCTTTCTTCTCTTGGGCTCGGTCCTGCTCCCCTGCACCCCCGCACCCCACACCTGCCAGCACCTGCCAGCATGAGAGGGCGGGACTGAAACAGGAGGCTTCCTGAGCCCCCAAAGCCAGGATGCTTTCTCCCCAGCTCAGACAGAAGCAGTTGTAAAAGACTTCTCTAATTAGAGAAACTAATGTCTACTTAGGAGTTCAATTGTATGTACCTGGGACTGCCTGGTTTGCACACCTGACTCCTTGGAATTAGTTAGGTGATTCTTGAGAATCAGTTACTTAAGATAATTAGAAATACAGACACAGTGAAGGACAAAAAGAGGGAAGTGAAGACACACACACACACACACACACACACACACACACACACACACACACAAAACGACCCAAGACCAGCACTTGTAAGAAGAGGTGGGAGGGAGAGAGGACGAGAACATAAAACTCGTTTTTTCTGTTAGAAACTATGTTGTACTTCTGTTGTTCACTCCTGCCATCTAGTGGCTATCATGTGGTATGCTTTAAGTCTGCCCTGTGAAATCACAAAACAATGGAACTTGAAAAATAAAGATGTGATGAATCAGTCACCCAACAGTTTACCTGGGCGACAAGTTCCATTCCTTTGTCTCCCATCTTGACATGATTGCGAATGTTCCACATCTATTCACGTCCACAGCATGTCCACAGAAAGTCACAGCTCCAGGCACAGAATGAATTCTAAGTCCCATGGTTTCCATTCACCCCGCGTCCACGTTGGTCAAGTCCCTAGAAAACTGCCCCATTTCCCTTTCCTAATCACGGAAGGACTCAATAGAACAGTTTCTTTCTTGCAAGACACTATTACACTCCAGAGTTAAATATACTCTCGTGAGGAGAGTCCGCCACTCTGTCTATGGAGTGGCTTTTCCTGCTCGTCCTCTCTGCTCCATAAATCCGGCTTTTCCACGTTCACCTCTGGTCTTGGTTTCCTGAGTGAAGCCAAGACACCCTTTGGCTCAGGTCTCGAGTCCCCTACAAGGAACTGGCCCCTCCAGCATCAGAAGTACCTGTCACCTCATCTAAAATGTTTTCCCTGCCGTTATCTAATGCTGCCCCTCACCTGATACCCTAATTTCTTTCTATCAAATAAAACATTTCATTTTTTGTTCCACAAATATAATATCACTGTTATGATTTTGCTTAATTGTCAATTATCTGTCTTCCCCCTCCAGAAGGCCGGCTCCCTGGAGAGCCAGGTCTCCCATGTCTAGTTTATTGCTTAAGGCAATCAGGGCCCTGATGGGAAAGCAATGAGTAATGAGAAGAAGTTTAATAGGGACTCTTTACAAGTGCCTGTTGCATGACTTCTATCGCTCAGGGACAGTGTGACATTCAAGGGCTACTACGGGCATGGCCTTGCCACTCCTGGGCCTGAAGGGCTCTGGAGAAGCATCACTGGAACCCAGAGTACAGAAAGGCCGTGTGGAGAGGGCACCTAACAAGGACAGGGGCCTGCAGGGTTGTGACACGGCCGCCGTGGCCTCCGTCAGAAGGGAGCTGGGAGAATACGCCTCCACTCCCCGCTCCTCCATCTCTCAGATCACCTGCTGGGACACCCTGGAGATGAACCCCAAAGGAAGCCAGCAGTTCCTGCAGATCATTCTGCGGGCACAGAGCAGAGCAGAGAGGGCTGGAGAGCTGATCTGCAGGGGCAAAGAGAACACATCCAGCTCTAGCTGGTCTGGCTCAGTGGATAGAGTGTTGGCCTGCAAACTGAAAGGGCCCAGGTTCGATTCCAGTCAAGGGCACATGCCCAGGTTGCTGGCTCTATCCCCAGTGGGGGGCGTGCAGGAGGCGGCCAATCAATGATTCTCTCATCATTGATGTTTCTATCTTTCTCTCTCCCTCTCCTTTCCTCTCTGAAATCAATAAAAAATGTATGAGAGAGAGAGAGAGAGAGAGAGAGAGAGAGAGAGAGAGAGAGAACACATCCAGTGGGCAGCCAGGCCTCCTCAGGGCTGAGAGTGAGGTCTGACCCAGAACAGACGCTTAATAAGTCGGTGTGCAACCAATGCATAGCGTAATCATGAGGAATTCAAGCCTGAATGACACGTGCTTTCAGAAAAATCAAGTTTTATCGTCCCTGAAGATCGCTGTAGGGGAGGGAAAAAACAACTTTACTCTTACCCTTCTAAGGGCTTCTCTCTGGTCTCATAATCAAATTGACACGAGACAGATTAACAGGAGAAAATATCCGAACATCACGTATGTGCATGTGGGGGTTCCCTAGGAATGTGAGAGCCCTGGACAAACTGGGCAGGTGAGGCTTCTGGACTAAGGAGGGGGAGGCAGGGGGCAGGGGCTTCAAGGGGAAAGCAGCCGATGGAGGAGGAAGAGCAGACGTGGTGCCTTCTGGCTGGGCCACCAGGAACAGTGGGACCAGCAGTCAGACCTCGCAGGCTCCCCACTGTCGGCCACACTTAGTTGACGTCCTATTAACTCGATAAGCAGCGTTGCCTACCTGGATTCCTTTAGACACCTGGCATGATCGCGAAGGTTCCACATCCATTCACGTCCACGGCATGTCAATCGAAAGCCACAGCTCCAAGTACGGAATGAATTCTAAGTTCCACGATCTACTTTTGGAAGGCAAACGGAAAAGGCTCTTCTCCAGTCTTCCATTTTTTAAAAAAAGGCCATCTTAAAGCCATCAATATCCCAAAAAGGCACATTCGGGGGTCACAACACTCCGATCCCCCTCAGAGCCTTCAGACAGCCGCAGGCCGAAGAGACCCACTTCCCAGGAAGGCAGGGGGAAGGCAGGCCACCTGGTAAGCCGGGGACAGATGCATGGGTATGCCAGGTGCCAGAGACCATGGGAACTAGACTGCGAGGCGTCACACTTGGAAGTGAAGGGATATCCATTGGAGGGCAGAGCAGGCAGCTCACTGATGCTTCACAGGCATCGACAGAGGGCTGCACAGTTCCCACAGACCCCATCTACGCGGTCTCAGTCAATCCTCGAAGTCTCCTGGCAGATGGCAGACCGTGTCCTCATTTTATAGATGAGGAACATCTGCCCTGGTCAAGTTCGCTGTCTTGCCCAAGGCCGTCCAGCTGGCCGGAACACACAGTCAAACACAGAGAAGGAGAAAGAAAGGCAACTCCTGAGGGGGGAAAAACTCCTTTGGAAGATGTAGGCGATGAGGCAGAGGGAACAGGAGGAAAAGACCTAATCTGATCAAGGGTTTTAATACACTGCTCTCCTCCTCTGTTGCAGCAATTGCCTCCTTTCGTGCGCCCGTCTTTAAATCAAGAATATTAGGCTGCAAAATAAAAGTAGAATAGGACAGACAGCACGAACGTAGAATAAATCAGGAGTCTGAACAGCACAAAGCCTGGGGAGATGACACCTAAATAACCCAAATGCCTCTGAAAACACGGCTCTGCTTCCTGATACCTAAATCTTGGCCCCAGGAAGAGAAGGTAAGGCACAAAAAAGTCAATTTTAAGTGACAGCAATCCCCATAAAATGGGGGGGCGGAGGGGGAGGGTGGGAACAGAGCTTTTACTTCTCAGATACTAAATCTCTTCCAATAGTGGGATTCTAAACCAAGAGAGGCCAAGCAACGAAACAGAAAACTCCTTCTTTAACTATTTGTATTCACCTTGTGGTAATAGACTATGTATTTCTCCTCCTTATTTTACCATCAAGTCAGAATGTTATTTTTCATACGCTGGTCACGCGGAAGGAATGCAACATGTTCTTACTAGGAATAAAACTTGGCTCCATAGAAGAGTGTCCACGGTGCTGCCTGCTCCAAAAAACCTGAATGGCAAAGGAGACAAATGGTACGCACTCCTGGAGGTTTTGAAAGCTACGGCAATGAGCCATGTTCTCAGCCACAACCATTAGAATATGACCTTTGGCGTAGCCTCCCTCACTGGGCTTCAGGTTTTAGTGCGCTGGGCTTGTGGGGGTAGATGAGGTAGACTCATGTGTTCAGCCATCAGTGAAGCCCATTGATGTGGCTAACACTGACTGATACTTATTTAAAAATCCCCCAAAACAGAATTATCAAATGCACTTTTTTAAAAAAATTATATTTTATTGATTTTTTTACACAGAGGAAGGGAGAGGGATAGAGAGTTAGAAACATCAATAAGAGAGAAACATCGATCAGCTGCCTCCTGCACACCTCCTACTGGGGTTGTGGCCGCAACCAAGGTACATGCCCTTGACCGGAATCGAACCTGGGACCTTTCAGTCCACAGGCCGACGCTCTATCCACTGAGCCAAACCGGTTAGGGCCACATGCACTTTTTAGTAAAAACAAACAAACAAACAAACAAAAAAATCTGGAGGTAAATCCTTGAGGAAAGTGTTTAAAATCTACTTTAGAAAGTGAGCAATACATCCAAGACCTCATTATTCAAAGTGTTCTATCACAATTCATCTGAAATCCTTGCTCCCTGGTCTCCCCGGAAGCTGAATAGCAATGAAATGAAACAACTGGAAGATGAACCCTCTCGCTTTATTATTTATGAGCTGGTCCCATCGTTGTATCCACAGATAAGTTTTCTTCTGAGACCAAAAATAATTAAATGTGCAGAAACTTCATTCTGAAGAATAGGCAACAGAATTAAATAATTTAAATAATTTACCCCAGACTGAGCAAAACCCTAACGCTGGCGTGGCCTCTCATGTTCTTTATGATATAGACTGGACCTTCTGCCCCTCCTCTTTCCAATCTGGTTTGATTTTGCACAGTGTTCGATACCGCTAGCAGGACTTGAAAATTAACTGTGAGCCCAGGAGATTGACACGTGCCTTTTCAGTGCAATTAAAATCAGTGTTGCCCGGCTGGTGCGGCTCAGTGGATTGAGCATCATTCCACCGACCAAGAGGTCTCAGTTTCAATTCCCAATCAGGGCACGTGCCTGGGTTGCTGGCTCAATCCCCCGTGGAGGGCGTGCAGGAGGCAGCCAATCAAGAATTCTCTCTCATCATTGATGTTTCTATGTCTCTTTCTCCCTTCCTCTGTGAAATCAATAAAAATTAAAAATAAAATCAGTGTTGTTCCATGTCCTGGGTGGCTCATCCAACTGGCATGGCCATGGCTCTAGGAGTAGGCTTTGGATTGGAGCAGGGTATAGGATTAAATACCTCTAGCAATTACCAGCAATCAACTCAATAGCAAACGAATAAATAATCTAATTACATAATGGGCAGAGTGCCTGAATAGACTTTTTTTTTTCTTTTCAAAGAAGACTTACAAACTACTGTCAAGTCCTGAAAAGGTGCTCAGCAGCATTCCTCCTCAGGGAAATTCGAACCACAGTAAGAGGTCACCTCACACCTTGTAGAAGGATTATTACCCAAAAGACTAGAGGGAACAAGTGCTGCTGAGGGAACCCTGGTACACTGCTGGTGGGAATGTAAATTGGTATAGCCGCTATGGAAAACACTGCAGGCGTTCCTAAACACTTAAAAATGGAACTACCATGCGATTTTGCAATCTCACTTTTTAACTATATATCAAAAGGAAATGAAACAGGATTTCAAACAGATCTCTACATCCCCATTTTCACTGCAGCAGTATTCACAATAGCCAAGATTTGGGAAAACCTGTGTCCATCTACAGATTAATTGATGATGAAAATGTGACATATACATATAGATATACATATAGGTATAGAGATACAGATAGAGATATATAATGGAATATTATTCAGCTCTTAAAAAAGGATGTGTGTGACAACTTGGATGGACCTTGAAGGCATTACGCTGAGTGACATAAGTCAGACAAAGACAAATACTGCATGACCTTACTTATATGTGGAATCCAAAATAGCTAAACTCAAAGCCACTTAATCACTCTGACCTTCGGTCTACTCACTAATAAAATAACTGGGTTAGACGATCCTTATTGTTGCCTCTAGATTTTAAAGAAAAAATCCTTCAGTCTTCAACTACATATTCTTCATCCTTTAAATCATCACTGAAGGACTCTCCCCTTCAGAAGACTGCTTCCCAGGCAAGTCCAACAATTCCCTAATGGAGAGAACAAGAATCTCCTACTTCCATGTGGTGGTGTTCGCATTGTGAACTTCAAGCCCACGCTATTAGTGTTCTATGAGTCTGTACAACTAATACTGAGGTCCGTACATTCTCTTTGAAAATATTGGTAGCTGATGAGAACAGCATTATGTGAAACATTCTAGGAGTCCTTGGAAGAGGGAAAAAAAAAATGCCCTGCAATTTTACGTTTTACCACAAGAGGGCAGGTTTGATCCAGTCCTGGACACCTCACCTTCTATCTTTCTTTTCTTTCTTTCTTTCTTTCTTTCTTTCTTTCTTTCTTTCTTTCTTTCTTTCTTTCTTTCTTTCTTTCTTTCTTTCTTCCTTCCTTCCTTCCTTCCTTCCTTCCTTTCTTTCCTTTTTTTCTTTCTTTCTTTCTTTCTTTCTTTCTTTCTTTCTTTCTTCTTCCTTCCTTTCTTTCCTTTCTTTCTCTCTCTCTCTCTCTCTCTCTCTCTCTCTCTCTCTCTCTCTCTCTCTCTCTCTCAAATCAATAATTTTTCAAAAGCCAATGGAGCTAACACTTCTTGCTGCTGTAGTTCTCTTTCCCTAGAAATTCTAGCATAAAAGCAAAAGTAGGGTCACCATACCACCCCTGAGCCAGAGTACCCACCTCCCTGAATCTACAAAGGAGGACACTGGATTGAGGGTTTGCAGATTGCAACACGCCTCCCGGCAAGAAGGACGTCCTGCTAGCAGGTGCCTGACATATCAGCTGAGAGCCAGCAGCAGCCGAGGTAATGAGACGCGGACCCATCCCCAGGAGGAGTGTCCCCATCTGTCTTTTCAGGGCCTCGCCGCCGGCTTCAACAATGAAGGAATTAAATGCAAGCGTTGCACTAACCTCAAGATTACTGCGTGTGTCATCAGTAACTTCTCTCGGGATTGCCTACCCTTTGAATCCTAAACCCAAGGATTTTACATTTAACCTTGACTCAGAATAAAACAGCAATGCAAATGCTTATTATTTAGGGACAGTGGGAGAGAAGAAGGAACAGACAGACAGACAGACTCCAGGATCAATCAGAAACAGGTTCAATTTCAGACTCTGCCGCTTAATTCCTCGTGTCCTGGGGGAGTGAACCTAATCCCTTCATTACCATATAAGTAAAGTACCCCCCCCCCCCAAACACACACACACACACACACACACACACAGATATCCAAGTCCTAGTTCCAGGACCTAAGAGTGTGACCTCATGTGGCAAAGTCTTTGCAGGTATGAATACCGGTAAGTATAAAATGTTTGAGATGGGGAAATTATCCAGGTAGGCCTGAAAAGCAGTCACATCTATCCTTATAGGAGGGAGGCAGAGGGAGATGTGATACAGAAGAGGCACTGTGACCACTCAGGTAGAGCTTGGAGGGAGGTAACCACCAGTCAAGGATGCCAGCAGCCGCCAGAGTTGGAAGAGGCCTGGACTCTCCCCGAGGGCCTCCGGAAGGAGTGATACTACCTGTGCTTCACCGTGACCTCCGCCCAGTGACACCGATGATGGACCGCTGGCCTCCAGAACTTTGAGAGAATAGATGTCTATTGTTTCAAGCCATCCCGTTGTTATAGCAACCGCAGGAAACTAATACAGTGAAGAACATACCGGCTTTCTGGTAGAGAGGCTGTGAGAAGTCTTGATTAACTACACAATGTGTACAGCACAGTAATAGTCACACAATAACCAGTGATGGTTGAGAAGGGTTAAAAACTGAAAAAAAAAAAAAAAAGCTAAAATAAGATAATCAAAGGACCTACAGGCCCTGCAAAGGCTTTTGTTTTGCTTTTTAAACTTTCATGTTTTTCTTATAAGAATAATGCATATGTATTCAAAGTATTCAAGAAGATACAAATAAAAACTCACTTCCTATGTTCCAGCCCCACTACCATTTTTAAAAATATATTTTTATTGATTTCAGAGAGGAAAGGAGAGGGAGAAAGAGAGAGAAACGTCAATTATGAGAAAGAATCATCCATCAGCTGCCTCCTGCATGCCCCTTACTGGGGATCGAGCCCACAACCTGGGCATGTGCCCTGGCCAGGAACTGAACCACAATGCTCAACTACTGAGCCACACCAGCCGGGCCCACTACCATTATTTATTTTCACCCTTTTCATGGTCACTTGAACCCCAAATAATGCACATTTATTCCTATTTTAATAAAAAATAAAGTGGTTTAAACATTGTATACTGGTGCCTCACAATAAAAGATGTAAAAGCTAGCATTTTGCACTGCCTTCCTCCAATCCCCCCTCCCTACCTCCATGAATCACATCTTTAGTTATTTTACTGTTTGTGCTTATGCTATTTATAATATGCTTACACCTATTTTCTTGATCCATAAATTTTAGAAGTATCTGTAGACTACCTTCTGTATATGATGAATCTAAACTCCATGAGAGAAGAGACCATCTGTCTTCTTTTAACAGCAATACATCACAGTTGCGTGGCTTGTAAAAGTAGGTGAGCTATGTATGTAATTCAGAACATATCCCCCTGAATTTTCCCCTCTCTCTCTCCTTCTATCTTTGATCATTTTCTTTGCATTACGTCATTCCTTCACATTGTCTTAGGTATATAACCTGTTTTCTCTCTGAGGTTTAAGATCTTCAATTTATCCATGGTGCTCGAAGCTTCATAAGGACATGTTGACATGAAGGTCTGCGTAGACTATTCTGCTCAGCACCTTCTTCGATCGGAATATTTTCATCTCTCCTCAGCCCTGGGGAGCTGATTTTCACTTGGGTTTGACTTGTTGTTTTCTTATTTATTTGCTTATATTCCTTGAGTTATTTCTATCTTTTCATTTTCTGTGTTCCCTTTTGAGATTCTTATTCAGACGTTGGCTCTCCTGTATTGACCTTTATTCTCTCTCTTATAATTTGTCCTTTTGTTCTATATTCTGGGAAGATCATTGACTGTTTACTCCAGCCCTTCAATTATTTCTTTTTTTTCCTATGGATTCTTTGCTGTTCCCCACCCATAGCAGTCCACTCTTGTTTTACAGGTACGATATTTCTTAAAATAAACATTATTTTAAAATGTTTATCTCCTACTATAAATTATCTGTTTTCTCAGCGATCCATTTTTCTGTTTTCCCCCCTTGCTGCTCCCCTTTCAAACGGCTGGAAGTCCTCAAAAGGCTGCTGAGTTGTGGTCACATGTTCATGGTTATGAATGATGGTTGGCTGGCACGTGGACCTGGCCTCACAGGCTGCCTGCGGGTGGATACAAACTCAGTGTAGGAGAGGTCCACAGACAGGCTTCAGCTGGGGGATGCAGGTGAGAGCACAAGGCAGACTGCTCCCCAAATGCCAGGACAAGAAATGACCTAATCACAGTGCTAATCCCCCTCTGAGATACCGAATTCTTCCCAGGAAGAGTGTTCTATTTCTTTGGGGGGTGAGGGAGGTGGTGGTAGTAATCTATCTGGCTTCAATCTGAGGGGAAATACCAGCACCACACACACAGCAGCGGAGGAAGAAGATGGGATAAACCAATGGGAGCTGCCGGTCATCGTTCTTGGTGAGCACGTCAATCATCTGATTTCTGTCCCTCCTCCCACTGCTCAATCTGATAGACTCATCATGAAAAACTGGGCTCCGCTCCCACTATGGTTTCATCCTGCGTACACTGAACCATGAGTCCGTACTTCCTGCTTTTTAGGATCCCAAAATTGGCTAACATTTTCGGTTTGCCGATTTCCTTAATCCAGTTCTCAGTACTCATGAGACTGTATTATCCTTTGTAGTTTCTACTATCATCTCACTGGTTTTTTTTTTAGAAGGAAGAGAGGTAAACCCTTGTCTTCTACTTACCGCCTGAGCCATAAGCCAAGCTTAGACATCCTGTGGGCAACTGAGCCCACGGTGGTACATCTATAGGGTAACCAGATTTGTGTCTGCAGTTTAGTGAGGAAAAGAAAAAGTTCAGGGCATGAGGCATGGAGAGGCATGCTAACAACTTTCAAAGGACTGACAATGCATTTATTCATCGATGCAGTGAATGTCAGTTAACTACTCAAGGCCAGAAACGCTGCTCAGTATTTTCATATGGAAATGAAAGATAGTTCTTGATCTCTGGGAGTCAGCGTGTCCAGGGCAGTCAGGTAAACCAGCAGTGACGTTATATGCCAGCTTCAAGGAAGGCTTCTAGAAGAAGGAACACCTGAGCCTGCCCAGCAAGGCAGCGGGCATGTTATCCTGAATAAAGAGGGAAGGGGTTGTGAAAGAGAAAGGTGCATGTGCGAAACTTCATACATGTAATTGTATCCGGGGATAAATACATGGGAGGAGCAGGGAAAATGACTAGAAGTTGGCGGAAGTACAATTTCACTAGAATGCCACACTGAGAAGTCTAAACATAGTTTGGATGGCAATAAGATGATACTGACATATTTCAAGTAGGAAAATAATTTTATCAAACTTCCATTTCATTATTACCTCATATTTTGGAGGAAGAAATGAAGGTGGGGTGGGGTGAGATTCGATAACGAAACTCTTGGAGTAATCTGCCTGAGTGATAACTCGAGATACAGGAAACATGCACCTGGCAATTTCTTTTCTTTTTTTAAAAAATGTTATTTTTATTGATTTCAGAGAGGAAGGGAGAGGGAGAGAGAGATAGAAACATCAATGATGAGAGAGAATCATTGATTGGCTGCCTTCTGCACGCCCCCACTGGGGATCGAGCCCACAATCCAGGCATGTGCCCCTGACCGGAATCGAACCTGGGACCCTTCAGTCCACAGGCCGACGCTCTATCCACTGAGCCAAACCGGCCAGGGTGCACCTGGCACTTTCATTGTTCCAACTAGAGACGTGTACACAGAGCACTTACAATTGTGATGAGAACAAAGCAGCCACTGGAAAATGATAGACGTGCACAAATATTCTTCTACTTAGTTCTAATAGCAATCATATGAAGTTGTTATTGAAAATGTACTACAGAAGAGGACACTGAGGCTCGGAATGTTTGAGTGACTTATCTAAGGACTTACACCTCCAAAGTCAGATCCACAGTGGACTGACTCCCACACTGGGGACCTCTGAACCATCGCTAACTACCTCTGAACACCTTGCTCAGTCTCTGAACGACTCATTTGAGGTCCAGAAATCCAGTTTGCAAAGATGCCGACGGAATTCAAACACATGAGTACAAACACCTTCAAAAACTCTGATTCTGTGTGTCCGTTGTTCTTTACAATACAGGGTAAACCTGCAGAACCACAGCTAATCCAGAGCAAATCTGACAGCAGGGAGGGAAAGAGGCGATGTGAGCACTGTAGACCCTGAGATTACTTGATTTCCATTCCCATTAGCAGAACATCTACCGCATTATTTAGGATAATTAACTATGAGTCTCAGAGGAATACGGTATGCCTATTCTCTCTCCAGCCTCTGTGATGGGCATAAGGATGGGTTTAAGAGAAATGACAAAATATCTGTATGAAAATGAGTTCCCAGTCTGAGCTCCCACTATGAATCCATTTTCCTTTCCTTTTTTTTTTTTTTTGTCTCCCATCCTCCAATACTTTGATAATGTCATGGTTTTAATGTGATTTCTGAGAGTAAAGAGCTCTAGAGGAACTTGCATTAAGCAATTACCCCAGGGGCCAGCAAACACAAGCTCATGATATTTACTTAAAATTCTCAATTCTGTGGATATGTCAAAATCTTTATAAACAAAACTGACTTTTTCAGGGTTGGCAAATTAGTACCGTGTCCAGAATAATCATTTCCACAAGGGGCATGACATGTCCTTATTTTCTATCCCTGTTCATTGGTGACAGGTGCCATTTCAAGTAATTTGCAAAGTAAATTCTGGAAATGGTATAGAAATGATGCTTAGGAGACCTTGTTCATGAAGTAAAAAATTCTTTGTGTGTCATGAATGTTGAAAGAGAAAGGGATCTATGAGATCTATACTCTAGATAAATTGGGGGTGGGGGGCGGAATTATCTTCTTCTTTGATGGATTTTGTTTCCCAGTGTTTCCCAGGCAAGACCAGGAGAGAAATACTTGTACTTAGAAAACAGGTAGATCACGGAGACCACCCAGGTGGATTCACATGAGAGGAGCTACAAGCAGCCAACTGACCGGGCAATAACATCTGACCTTGAGTAGTTCTGTGGCAAAACCTCTTCTTGATGGTGGAAAAGAAGAAACTAACTTTAGATTTTTAATCTAATAGCAAGAACTATACCCAGCAATTCCACTGCTAGGGATAAATCCAAAATAACTGAAAGCAGGGATTCCGATACGTGTACCCAATGTTCACAGCAACGTCATTCCCAATAGCCAAAAGGTGGAAATGACCCAAGTGTTCATCAGCTGAAGAGTGGATTACGACATGTGGCATATACACCTGATATCATATTATTCAGCCATAAAAGGAATGAAATTTTGATACATGCTACAACAGAGATACTTAGTGAAATAAGACAGACACAGAAAGACAAATATTGAGGTACCTGGAATAGGCAAATTCATAGAGACAGAAAGTAGAACAGATACCAGCAGGGACATGGATGAAGAGGGTAGTGGGAGTTATTGTTTAATGAGTACAGAATTTTTGTTGGAGGAGATGAAATATTTTGAGTATAGACAGTGAAGAGAGTGACACACCATGGTATATGTATCAATACCACTAAATTATACAATTACAAATAGTTGGAAAGATAAACATTAATGCTATGCATAATGTACCATAATATAAAAAAGAGAGAGATCTTAGCAATCTCACTATAAAAAGAATTAGTCTACATAATGTGAAGACAGTTGTTCTAGGACTACAAATTACAACAAAATGGGACATTACAGGAGCAGTTTTCAACCTATTATAAATTATTGATAGAGAATTGGATAAACAAGATGTCTTACATATACACAATAGAATACTACTCAGCCATAAGAAGGGAAGAAATATTGCCATTTGTGACAACATGGATGGACCTTGAGAAAATTATGCTGAGTGTAATAGATTAGTCAGAAAAAGCTAAGAACCATTATTTCACTCACATGTGGGATATAAAACTGAAACTCATGGACACGAACAGCAGTGTGGTGGATGTCAAAAGGAAGGGGGCAGGGGCTGGTGAAGGGGGACTAATACCTGGTACATGGGGACGAAAGATGATTTGACTTTGGGTGGTGGGCACACAATGCAATATACAGGTCTTGTGTCATAGAAGTCTACACCTGAAACCTATATGATCCTATTAACCAATGTCACCGCAATAAACTTAATTTAAAAAATAAAATTTTAAAAAGAAATAAATTACTGGACCCTTGTGTAATCTTCTGGAAGTGATGGAACCTCAATACTGTCATGCATAATTTGGGGGACAGAAATTACAGCACCCTAGGTGTCCCCACTGACCTCCCTGCAAGAACAGTCATGTGAGACCCAACCACACGGTGTGGCCAGCTGCTGAGGTTCCAGATGGCTTTCACTGAAGGAAGGGGAACTCCCGGGCATGTGATTGCCAACGTCAGCGAAAGGCCTAGAGAAATGCTGAAGTCACAGACAGAATTACAGGACAAAGGACAACCGTTACCAGCCCCAAAGCTCATGGACTCATGCTGACAGTTTCAGCTTGGTCTCAACTAAATGCCTTTCTCCCAACTGAAGATCACCAAGGGTGAATGGTAATGGTATCAGCAAGAAGGATAAAGAGTTAAACAGTTTGACTTCAGCTCATTAAAATATAGAGCCAAGTTAATAAGCTATTACATTCATCTTCGGGCCCATTTTTGAGAGCTGCCTGTGCACAGATGGCTTTTCTCGCTCTCTCTCCCTCCCTCTCTCTTTTTTTTTTTAAAGGAAAACGTAATAACATCCTTTCTGAATAAAAAGAGGTTTTTTGTATCCGGTTGTAATTTGAAAAGGAGCAACTAAAATTATACATTTCGGAGTAATGTAGAAATAAACACCCCTTCATTACTGGTCACGAAGTTCTATTTTTATAGTCCTAGTTAATGCTTACTGTTCTCTGAAATTTCTAGGGTTGGCAGCACTTTTACGCATTTCGTAGAAACTGGTATTTTATAAGTCTAGGATGAGAAGGGTAACAAACTTGAAAAGTCTTAAATAATAATTTTCTTTGTTTCTCGCTCTCAACTTACTAAGTGTTCAGCTTCTATGCGGACTCATCTTAACAAATCAAATAATAACAGCGTTTGGATGTAGACTATTTCTACTGCATAGCTACTAAATGCACAAATCAGCACCTAGAAATGAAAAGAAAAAAGAGATGGAGTAATTAGCAGTGATGTAAATTGTATATTTAAACTTTTACGATGAAGAATGGATCCCTTTGAGATTTTTGTTAATACAGTCAAATGGTATGTGTGATTAAGTCTAGCCCAGCAGGAGTCCTTGACCCTTCCCAAATCTATATATAATCCTGTGTGATTTTATTCTAAGGTCATAGTCATTCTACCATATCATCAAAACAATTTAGCCTGACCGAGTTTTCTGCAACAACATCTGTCCCCTGAGGCACAACACCCACTCTCACTGCCCTGCAGTCTCATTTGCTCTTATCTGTGTTTAATACTTTCCTCCTGAATGAAGGCAAAGGTCATAGGAGAAATGTGCTCAGGAACACTTTTAAAGCTCCTCACAACACTGTTTAAAATTGAGTTAGTCAACCAGGACTTGCTCCGTTGCACAAGGTTAAGATGAACACTTCTTACTGTGACAATAACTAGAAATAAATGTGATAATTTAATGATACGTTCAAGCCCTTTTACAAATGTGTGTCTCTTTTATAAGCTACAAGTGTACAATGGTCTGTAAATCTGCTCCAGAAAAATCTCTCTCTGTAAAAGTCTACTTTTGGGTAATTTGGTAAGTGATACAACCGAACAGTGCTTTCCAAAAGTTGGTCTGTGTTGACGTGCAAGATGATTTTACATGGGACACAGGGAGATTGTTGTAGTAGTTACGCTTTTATTTTTATGGTCTTCTATCTATTGCAAGTACCACTGCATCTCCATTTACAGCAGAGATATAGAAGTTCCTTTTGGTTAGTTTTATTTAAATTAAAAATGGGCATATATTAAAGAAAGCTATCCTACCTAATAAAATAGTAATATGCAAATTGACCGCATCTTCGCTAAGCCCAAGCCACACCCACCAGCCCAGGCCACGCCCACCAGCCAATCAGGGCGAGTATGCAAATTACCCAACAAAAATGGTTGGCGGTTAATTTGCATACACTGAGGGAGGGAGGAGTGAAGACTGAAGACAACTTAGAAGGAAGAGGGAGGAAAAGTGGAAAGCAAGGTGGCTGCCAGAGGGAAAAGGGCAGGGCAAGGCGGGGTGGAGCGGAGCGGAGCGGGGCGGAGCTGAGCGGGCAGCAGTGGCGCGCGGGTGCAGGCGCGGCAGCCACAACGGCAGCAGCGGCAGCAGCAGTGCACGAGGCCGCAGCAGCCCCTTGCAGGATTCTTCCTGCAAATGGGCTACTAGTCCTATATAATAAAAGCCTAACATGCAAATTGTCCCCTCGACCAAGAGTTCGACTGGGAGTTCTACAGCTCGCTATGACATGCGCTGACCACCAGGGGGTGGTGCGGAACATGGCGGGCATCGGCAATGCGGCATTGGAAGCAGGCGGCAGTGGAGGTGCTGCCAGCCCTGATGGGCCCCGACAAGAGCGGGACCATGGCGGGATGGTGGAGCAGGTGAGAGGGTGGCACCAGGCCAAGGTGGGTAGGAGTGGGGCCCAATTGCACCGCTGATCACCCCGCAGATGGCGACCAGTGGTGGCTGTGGGGGGTCGGGGTTGCCACCCAGCTCCCAGGCACTGAGGGAGCCAGGCGGGGGCCCAATGACTCAGGGGGAGAGGGGTGCATGGAGGCCCAAGGGCCCAGGTGCTGTCCAGGGTCCAGAGGTCAGCTGGGTCCTGCCCTTCCACACCAGACACTCATGCTTCAATCTCTGGCCAGGCCTAGGGACTGCACCCGTGCACAAATTTCATGCATTGGGCCTCTAGTTAAGTACATAAGATCTCAGGTACATTGCTACAGCAGAAATTGAGAAAATAGTGCAAAGAGGAAGAGACACTGCATGATGGCATAAAGAAAGGGTGTTATAAATATCCAAATGGCCCTTGGCAGAAAAAGGTTCCCTACCCCTGAGTTAGAGGGACAGACAGGAAATGACCAAGAGACTGAATGAAAACCACACACACATTATTTGTGAATGATAAAGCATGAAAAGGCAAGTGGCAGAATAAAAGGAAAAAATTACGACACACATACCTCATCCCAGAAAAGATTCATATGCTCCACATAAAGAACTCTTCCAATGGAAATCATAGTGAAGTTTTATTGTATTATCATCAAAAATTCACGAGGTAACTCACATAATAAAAAACGGAAAGGAATAATAAAATGCATGGAAATGCTAGTAGTTATTGGTGATCATGAAAACATAACTTCAAGAGAATGAAGTACAGCCTTTTGCCCATCAACTTGTTAAAAACTGGTGATTTTTAGAGTTGGCAAGAATGTGCATAAAAAGACACTTTCATATAATGTTAGTGGGACAATATATTGACTCAAAGAACATACCATCAACAGGTAAATTGGTTGTCATTAAATTCAAACTAATGTACAATCTTTTAAAATTATATTCATAAAAGCTATATAGCAAGAAGAAAAATGGTGATGTTAGTATATCTAGTGTCTTACTAGCCTACAAAGAGTGTGTACTACATCTGTGAAAAATGCTCACCTCCTGCCCTGGCTGGTTTTGCTCAGTGGTTAGAGCATTCCTGCGGACCAAAGTGCCTAGGGTTCAATTCCCGGTCAAGGGCTCAAGTGGGAGGCAACCAATCAGTGTGTCTCTCTCTTGTTGATGTTTCTCTCTTTCCCCCTCCACTCCCTCCCTTCCACTCTCTCTAAAAAATCAATGGGAAAAAAATATCCTCAGTGAGGATTAAAAAAAAAAAATGCTCACTTCCCAATCCATTAAATAATAAATTCACAAACTTTTCTAATGTGGTAGAAGTGGTCATGAAAAACAGAAGAGGAATATGAGATATATTTAGGAAAAAAATTTATAGAATTTAGTGACCTGGAATATGGGGGTGGGGGGTGACAAGAGGGAAGAACCCATGATGGCTCCGTGTTTGAGAATTGGATGGAATCTCTCCCTCAGATAAGAAGCACAAAAGAAGCCATGTTTGAGAATAAAGATAATTCGTTCATCTGGAGACTTGATGGTTTTGAGGAACAACGGTGCATTCAAATGAAAATATCCAACAGAGTGTTGAATGTTGGAGTCTGCACCTTGGGAGAGGGTGTTTGTGAAGCTCATCAGGAGATGACGAAAACCACGGCAGGGCAGAGGAAGAAAGCACACTGCTATGATCTGAATATGTGTGTTCCCCGCTCCCTCAAATTCACATGTAGAATCCTCGCCCCGAAGGTGATGGTATTAGGCAGTGAGGGCTTCGGCAGGTGATTGGGTCATAAGGGTGGAACCTTCCTGAATGAAGGGACTAGCATTCTTATAAGGGACGCCATAGAGATCTCCAGCCTCTTGGTGAAGACACAGCAAGGAAGTGTCTGCTGAGAACCAGGAAGAGGGCTCTCACTAGAATGCGACCATGCTGGAAACTTGACCTTGGACTTCCCAGCCTCCGGAATTGTGAGAAGTGAATTTCTGTTTGTTTTAAGCCACCCAATCTGTAATATCTCCAACAAGCTAAAACACACACCGAGGAGGTGTGTGAGAGGCCTCATGGACCCACGCCCAGGCCCAGGCAGAGGGCATGTCCTTCCTTCAGCCGACTGGCCTGGATACCCAGGCCTCGGTTCTGCCACCCTGGTGGCCACATGGGAACCTGTGCCTAGGAAAGCAGGTGTGAGTGAAGGTGAGCCCGTGCATCTCCTTTGTCTGAGCTCGAGAATGTGTCCCTGTTTCCAAAGGAAAGTCTTGGAGCTGGCAGCCACCAGGGTCTTAGCTCACCGACACCTTCTCCCCCGGATCCAGATGCAAAGAAGCTGGGAGGAGAACTGTCACCTCCCTTTCCTCATATGTTATTAAGCAATCGATGCCCTTTTGCAAACACACACACAAATAATCATATTACTCCAACTGGATTAGTTCAATGCATATCATTTGTAAATCTCCTGGGAAGACGTGAAGAATACTTTCCTTTGTTTTCAGGAAATCTGATTGAAGCAGATCATACATATGTTTACAAAGGATAAAGAGCTAGATTAATTTAGAGGTGAAGCTACAGGGAGCATTAGTCACAGACGTTAATTAACAAAAGCCATCTGAAAGATTAGAATAAACAATCACCAATGGGTAGTTGAAATTCATTAAAATACATCCCAATCTACAGTCCTTACATGGAAAATCCCAAGGTAAATTTATTTATAATCTCAAATCCTATTCAACTATCCTTTTATAATAAACCCCAGGGTAAATTTAGTTATAAAAATCAAACTCTAGTGTGAGGAAAAAATATTAAGCATATTGAAAATTAAATACAAGTTTAGCAATTATGGAATGGTACGAGTAACAGAAACGAAATCAAATATTTCAATCATTATGTTACCTATTCTTTTTGTCCTATTCTTAAACTTAAAAAACGCATTTTTATGATTCCCCATTTCAGTATTTGCTGTTATATTAAGTAACAAAATAAAAAATGTTAGTTGTTAGAACCATCATGGCTGAAATCCCACATCAAAGATTATCTAGTCTTTTAAAGTAAAATAAAATCTAGTCTTTTAAAAGATTATCTAGTCTTTTAAAATAAAATCTAGTAAAAACAGAATTTGGACAGGATTCTTAAATCTTTTATTACATAAGATGCTTGTTATGATATGCTTTATTGCGACTGTACTTAATGTTCAATTCTTCACATAAAAAAGACTTTTTTCATCCAGGAACATACTGAAATTCTATGCCCAATTTACATCTTTTCCCCCTCAGAACACAGATATAAAATCCCTTTACCCCTGTTAAACCAAGAAAATGCAATGTTTCAAGAGAAGACAATAGATTTCCATCTCTGCTGGATGACATTTAAAAATCTCTGTCCTCTTGGACTTCCAAATATATGTGGCAGCTCACAACAGGAAAGAATCGGAAACGAAATGAAGACCAAGGGGGAAAAATGAGGCAGGATGGCAGGCTCATTAAAATGTGCAGAAAGCATCTCCGACTCCCTCGGGGAAGCTGCTATCGTGAAATGATCACATGGACGAACACGGGAAGAGTGGGCTCCGGCCCGGCCTTATTTTGCACCCAAGAAGTTGGTGATTACATCCTGGAGATGTGACCCCTGTGAAAGCCTGGCGGCTTTGTGGCTTAATAGAGTTCACAGAAAATGCTGGTCTCCAAAATGAGATTTCTCCCCCATTCCCTGCGCAGCCTGGGAGTCCTGGCAGGAAGAGCAGGGGGCCATTCCCCTCATCAAGGTGGGGGGGGGACCCCCTGGGGGTGGAAGATTGTCAGCAATCAAGCTCAACTCTTGCAGGGAAGAGCTCTTGCCTTCTGTCTGGTTGTCAAGTGGCCATAAAGGAAGGGTTAGGGAAACAGCTGGAATGTGCTAGAAATAAGGGGTAAGGGGTGAAACGAACACATTTTTCTTAACAATTTATCCCATTTCTTATCTCCGAGGCAACAACAAATGTTCCCTAAGTAGCCTATCTATGTATGCATGTTTAGCTCTTAATTGAAATATTTGCTAGTGTTTCCATTTTTTCACTCCCTGGGTTCAAAACTCCGATGTATCCTTTCAGCTGAAGACACAGACAAGGCTTTCTAAATAGCTGCGCGGAATAGAATGCTTTTCCTCTTGTGGCAGCTGGACAAGGAGACAATGGGTAGGATTGGGGTAGGTGGGGGCAGGGGGAGGCAGGGAATGAAATAATACAGTCTGGGCCACAGGTGAGGGAGGCCACTGAAAAACTCCAATTCGGGGTTTGTAAACAAGGAGGGATTCCAAACCCGGAAGGTGTCTGATTTAAGCATAATTGACTTATTTTTTAATAAATCATTAAAACCTAAGGCTTCACAAACACAACTATGACCCAGGGGAATTTTCAAGTGCTTATTCACCCCAGGCTGGGTCCTGTCCCCCTTCAAAGGTCCCCGGGGCTAGGTCAGAGGTCCTAATAGTGCTTAAAGGCCACGTGGTTGGCTATCTGTTTACCAACATGATCATATTTGCCCTGGAACCCCACAAGCGTCCCCGAGCAATAGTAAACGAGCTCTTCTACCAACCCGTGAAAATTTAGGCCCAACCTTGACATGCTGCTTGCGTTCCTACCAGAATTGGTGTAATTTCCCTGTTGTGGGTACACACTCTGTATATTGGAGACTAGAAATGTCATGTTATTTCATACCAACACTTCTACAACCCTAGGGACTGGCACAATGGGGATTGTTAGAGAGTGGGAATTTTTGAGCCCTCCGGAGAGGCCGTGGACTATGCCCCAGGTAGGGTTGTCAGTGCTGAGACCAGGCCAGGCCTTGAGATACGGTCTCATGGCCCCCTCCCCTTGCACCTCACAAAATAGCCTTGCAAGATAGAACACTGTCAGCTTTCTAAAGAACAGGATAACCCTGTAAATGACATGGTCGTCAATAGCATGGCCCTGACATTATTTGGGAAGAACTCTTTTGTCTTGGGTTGCTTACTCTGCAAAAACAGGATGTGGTTAATGGGCTTAAAAAGTGGTCTTGCAAAAAGGGTCGCCGCTGCTCTCTGGACTCCCTGCATGGAGAAAGGCAGAGCAGTCGCCAGTCGGCTGGCCAGCCGGCCGGTCGGCTAATAAAGGCTTCCTAAATTTTAATTTGGTCTGGACTCCAGGGGTCTTTACTCGCGTTCGCTCCACAACAGAGATGAATAGTTCAGAAATATCCTGAGAATTCAGGCACAGCTCACTTCCTAACAAGACTAAAAACTGCCTAACAAATCTTATACTAGGTTTACCGGTTAATAATGGAATTTTTTTTTTAATACATGGAGTTACACATACTAGTATGTTGACGTATATGCGATTTGATATGTATGCTATTTGTTGTATTGACAACAAGCTTCAAAAGTTTGTTGGTCTTCAAACTTTTGTGGTTGACCTGGATGTTCTTTGTCTTTCACATCGAAATCATCACTTTTAAAGCATTTAAGCCAGCGCTCACAAGTATCTTGAGGTAGAGCATGTTCACCATAAGCTTCCCGAAGTATACGATAACTTTCAGCAGCATTTTCCTTTAAAATAAAGTAATGAATTAAAACTCCCCGCAAATGCTCTTTTTATGGCATGAAATTCGACATTTTTAAGCGTAAGACTATCTATGATGTTAACACTTTCAGAAAATTTGACATATGAGGTTTTGAAGCTCGTTATCAATACAACAAAAGAGCATACATATCAAGTCGCATATAAATCAACATACTCGCATGTGTAACTCCATATATTGAAAAAAAATTCTCATTTTTAACCGGTACACCTCGTACAACACTTGGAAATGCAAGCTACGAAACTAAATGAAATATTTTTTATGTGGGATTTCAGCTTGAGAAGTAAGCTCCAAATTCAGTGCGGCCTGGAGTCGATAACTTCCTATGAATATGTTTGTTTGTTGGAGGCAGGCCAGCCCTAAGCCCTGCACATTCAAACCCGCATGGAGGATGGCCACGGAGCCAGGAAATGTAAAGAACTACAGCCAGGTGTCCAGTCATTCACACAGTCCTCCTCCAACTTCAAGGGGCAGATTCATACAAAGCCTCTAGAAGAGGGGGCCAAATTGGCCCCAAAGTCTAAAATCCTTTTAGCTAAACCCATTATACTAATATCTGACAATTAGGAACTGAGTCTCATTTAACATGCTTGAATGCTCTCACTTACTTAAAGGCAAAGTCACTGAAAGGAGTGAGCTGTAGAAACCTGTGCCCCAGCCCTGGGTTGAAAAGACACCCCACTGGGTATAATGCAACCAGTCAGGCAGACCTTATTATATTTAATGTTGAACAAATTATCCTTTGTAAGTGGCAGATGGAGGATTTGCACTGTCAATCTAGCTCTCCACTCAGCTACATTTCCATTTCACAGGACATCTTGAATCTGACTTGGGCGGGGGGGGGGGGGGGGGGGGGGGGGCGGGTAGGAATCCCTAAAAATAGAGAGCAAGAATAAATCTAAAAGGAAGAAAGGAGTCTAATAAGAACTGCTCGGCTAAACTAAGGACAGTAAAGCATCCTTTTGGCAAAAATTCCCCGCAAGGGTGACTTCCAGGACCCTTAAGGTGTTTGCCTCAGCGTCCAGGGCAAATGTATCAAGAGGAATGGGCTTACAGTCAATGAAAGAACAATACCACATGATCTCACTCATTTAGGGATAGTAAAGAACATTATAAAGTGGTGAACAAAAAGATAGATACAGAGACAGTAAAGCATCAAACAGACTTTCAAATTACAGGGGGAAAGTTTGGGAAAGGTGGGGGAGTTATGAAATCAAACGAAGGACTTGTATGCATGCATATAAGCATAAACAATGGACGCAAAACTCTGGGGGGGGGAGGGCATGTGTGGGTGTGGGGTGGGGGGGTAATAGTAAGATATGTACACATATAATACCTCAATAAAAAAAATAAAAAAAATAAAAAAAAAAAAAGAGGAATGGGCTTAGGAGGATTCCACCGCCAGGGGCAGAATTGTTTGCACTGTATCAGGGCCTCTTTCCTAGTAAAAGTATTTAGAATTTAAACTGCAAGGCCCTGGTAGAGGTCATGGGGTCTGACCTGCTGTGCCTATTTCCACTCAAATGGAAATTCAAAGTATGTGCAATTATTCATCATAAAGAGTCCTCCAGACCTCCTGAAAGGAGTCTTTGCATAGCTGGGCAGCTCTCTCTGCATGTTCTTAGTCATGAGCCACACCTGCAGCCTTTTAATATCTTCTTATTTGCAACCTTTAGAGCAACACACGCCAACTGATTTTGAACCATAACCCTCTTTTGCTGAAATACAAAAATCACATAATCCCCTTAAAATGTTTTAAATCATGCCATCACTGAATGAGGAATAAGATAGAAAGTAATGTTAAGTGACTTTCATTTTTAATATGAGAGGATTATTAAATATTCTATTAGAAAGTTTACTATATCAGGCATACTGAGTCAATATGCAATGATAAATTTTTATTGTTGCTTATTTACAAGTTCTATACACTGTGCAATTTACTTTAATCATGAGGCAATGTGTTCAAATTAAAGTGCCCATAGTTTGGTGAAAGAATGAATCTTGAACTAAACATTAAATTTTAAATATCTGTGTCAATATGAAAAATACTGCTTATTAGGCGCCGGGGAAACAATGATGGACAATATACAGAGCCGCTTCTTACACACTTCCTTCTAGGCCTGTAGATGGAAGAAAGTAAATGCGTGAAAATGGGGGAGGTAAAGCTTATGGGAGCAGGAATAGCACAGACCCCTGGTGAATAACACCAGACAACTACAAAGACGCAGAACCACTGAGAAACAATATTTATATTACATACTACTAAAACATGATTTTATATTCAAGAAACTATGAAAAACTGAAAACATATGTCAGAATAGTGTGATTTTTTTTTTAAAGTGGTGATGAGAAAAAATAAAATAAAAATTTAAAAAGAAAAAGAAAAACCGCCCGGCTGGTATGGCTCAGAGGTTGAGCATCGACCTACAAACCAGGAGGTCACAGTTCAATTCCTGGTCAGGGAACATGCCCGGGGTTGCGGGCTCAATCCCCAGCAAGGGGTGTGCAGGAAGCAGCCAATCAATGATTCTCTCTCATCATTGATGTTTCTCTCTCTCTCTCTCCCTCCCCCTCCCTCTCTGAAATCAATGAAAATATATCTATAATAATCTATAACAGTGGTCGGCAAACCGCAGCTCGTGAGCCACATGCGGCTCTTTGGCCCCTTGAGTGTGGCTCTTCCACAAAATACCACGTGAGGGCGCGCACGTACAGTGCGATTGAAACTTCGTGACCCATGCGCAGAAGTCGGTTTTCGGCCTGGGAGAGTCTATTTTGAAGAAGTGGTTCTAACGCCGAGCCACACTCAAGGGGCCAAAGAGCCGCATGTGGCTAGCGAGCCGCGGTTTGCTGACCACTGATCTATAATAATAAAAGCATAATATGCAAATTGACCAAATGACTAAAAAGCAGAACGACCGTCCAGATGACCTTCCGGACAACCATGCTATGACACCCACTGGCACCAGGCCAGCCAAGGAGGGTGCAATGCAATTGGTTGGGAGCCTGGCCATCGCCCCATTATCACCCTGCAGAGGGAGGCCCAGGCCACCGACCGGCGGGCTGCAGTGGGTGGTTGGGGCCTCCCTTTGCGGGGGCAATCCATCAAGGATCCCTGCCTGGGTGGGCGGGGCCTACCTCTTTGGGGCAATCGATTGCAGGGCTGGCTCCCGGACTGTGACAGGGCACCGGCTGGGCTGAGGGACTGCCCCCCCCCACCCGCCCCAGTGCACGAATTTTGTGCACCGGACCTCTAGTAAAAAGCATAATATGCTAATTAGACTGGACGGCTGAACAGCAGAACGACCATCCGGATGACCTTCTGGACAAAGCCAGGGTTGCGAGGGCTGAGGCAGCCACCACGGCTGCGAGGGCCCAGCCCCTTGCACGAATTTCGTGCATCGGGCCTCTAGTTTAAAAATAAAAGAAAAAGGGAACATGAAGAGTAATTTCATTCATTCATTCAACCAAATAACAATTATTGAATGCCTTCAAATGTCAGGCCCTGTGCTAGGCACTAGTTATATTGGAATGACAACAGAGTCTCCAAGGATCTATTGTCCAGCAGGAGCAACAAAAATGCAATTATTAACAATACAATATGCATTAAGTCCTATGACACAGTTAACATTAGGGTGTTAGGAAAGACTTCTCAATGAAGCTTTGAAAAATTCACAAGAATCATTTAAGGGAGAATGTTATCTACTGTGAATGAATAGCATATGCAAGAACAAGATGGTGAGAGAGGACATGGCATGTTTGCAGATTTGGAAGTAATTCAACATGACTGGAGCATATGTTATGAGGTTAGGAAGCAAGGAACATTGAGGCTGCAGAGATAGAGGAACTCTAATAAAAAGCTATATTAAAACATTTGGATTCTATCCAAAATATAATCGTCTCTGACTTTAAAATAATTTTAAGTAATACATACAAGAATCTATCACACCATAAAAAATCAAAAGATAAGCAAATATTGGCCATCAAGATCATTTTATTAAGAAAATAAAAACTGAATGATGGCTTTACACATGTATCTTAAAAATAAGAATAGGAAGCCATTACCATCTAAGTTCAACTTAGAGGTCAGGTTTATTTAGACACATAATGCACTAATAAAAGTCCATTTCTGCAGCTCTGAAATGGATTTGAGGCACATATTTGGACTTTAATAAAAGAAATAACAGTGTGGTCATGAACACCTTCATTTTAAAAGGCAGACATGACCGAAGCCTCAAAATGAGAAAAGACTCCCCACTGCCTGGACAAGATGCTGTTGCTATGGTGATGGTCTGCTAGCCTGTGGCGGAGCAACTTCAGGTGGCTTTAGTTTGGGGGGACAAGCTAAGACACCTTTGAACCATCTTGCTTTGAAGCACCATAGCAACCTGACCAACGTTTAAACCACCACAACCTAACCAAAGAAAACTTTTTACATTTAAGGATAAGTTAGCCAGCCCTAAAGTGGTTTGGCTCAGTGGATAGAGTGTCAGCCTGCGGTCTGAAGAGTCCTGGGTTTGATTCCAGTCAAGGGCACGTTCCCAGGTTGTTGACTCAACCCCCAGCAGGGGGTGTGCAGGAGGCAGCTAATCAATGATTCTCTTTCATCATTGATGTTTCTTTTTCTCTCCCTCTCCCTTCCTCTCTGAAATCAATAAAAATATATTTGTAAAAAAAGCAAAACATCCATTTTTAGAAAACACCCCCATGGCTTGAAATCTGTCCATGTGATGAAGACTCTCAAATGTTTATCTGCAGCATGGACCTCTCCTCTAAGCTCCCAGTTTCTACTCTACACCTCCATTTGGATGCCTGATTGGTATTTGGCATTTCACATGACCAAAACAGAACTAATCACTTCTCCCATCCTCACCCCAACCAAACCACAACTACAATCCAGTCCCATCAAAGTGAATTGCACCTCCATCCACCCAGTTGTTCAGATCAAAAAACATCATCATCACCACACTGCCTATTTTAATTTCTTTAAAACACTTAGTGCCTGGAAGACCTTGTTTGTTCGCTCATCTTTGATCTGGCTCTCTCCATTTGAGTATCAGATCTTAGAGAGCAGGAACGCTATCTGTTTTGTTCTCCACTTTATTCCCAGCATCCAACACAATGCTTGATATGTGGTAGGCATTCAATAAATATTCATTGACTGACTCTGCCTGTTTCCATGGTACTACTTCTTTACTTTAGAATTTGCAATATTATTAAGGATGTGATGTGACTGCAAGCAATTTACTTTCCCTGGGCATTTGTTTCTTCATTTATTGAACGGGGGAAATGAATCTATAAATTTTCCATTTGTGCAAAAACTTGGTGGCTGTGATCAAAACTTATGTAAACTGTAAAATATTCCCTTTCCACTCAATTCACTATGTGATTTCCATTTAGCTATTATTGTCATATACAATAATGCATATGTAGTTATAGTTTCCAAAGCACTTATGTGTCCATTATTTTCTTGACACCTCAAACTCCTGGAGAATTATGCTGATGACTTCTGTTTTACAGATAAAGAACTACAGGCCCTGAGAGAGTATATGAGTTGCTCAAACTTACCATGTATCTCATGGTATTCACAAACCAAACTATGATGGATAAAAGGTGTTGGCCTGGCTAATATAGTCATGGTATAGACCCAAGAATGATAATAAATAATCTTTCTCCAAGATACTTTTCAATAAATATTCACATCATATATGTAGTTTAAGAGAATCTATCATGGTTTTCCAGTCTTCCCAAGGGTTCTGATTAAGCTCTATTAAAAAAAAGAGAAAGCTATTGGCATCTTTGAGTTGAGCGGACAAAATATTATCAAATCTATTATTCCTTGTCCATCCTGCAGTAGTATCTCATATTTCCCCCATGTGACTTATTATTTTTGAATAAAGGCATTGTTTTCAACCGCCACAGCAACATGACCAACGTTTTAACCACCACAATGACTTGACCAAAGAAAACTGTTGACATTTAAGAGTAAATTATCCACTTTTTAAAAGCATCCCATGGTTTAAAAGCTGTCCATGCGATGGAGCCTGTGCAGTGAATAGGAATACAGAAAAATCAGAAATATATTTGGGTTCAAATCCCCACTTCACCGTGTGCTAGCTTTATGACTGCAAACAAGGCAAGGCTCCCCTATTTGTCATCAGTAAAGTATATGAGGAATAACTAAGTTTTAAGAAAAAGGTAACAAGTTAGATGCTATAAATTGGTATATACACTACTCAGCAAATGTAAGCTCCTCTCCCTCCTGGTAATGGAGGAGCATTGTATATCAGCCTAATCAATCACACTTTAACAAACGAGCCTTGAGAAAATGGAAAGAGAAAAAGGAAAAACAACATAGCTTTGGAATATAATACTGGGTAAATATTGTTGCATGAATAAGCTAATTAGAGACAGGAACTAAGATACAGTCCCAAGAGACCATGAACCAAGCTGGTGAAGGAAATACTAGTGCAGACAGTAGTTTTGACAAGAAGCCAAAGGGGTAGATATATCTGTGTTGAAGGTCAAGAAAAGTTTAGCCGAAACCGGTTTGGCTCAGTGGATGGAGCGTCGGTCTGCGGACTGGGGGGGTCCCGGGTTCGATTCCGGTCAAGGGCATGGACATTGGTTGCGGGAACATCCCCAGTGGGGGCTGTGCAGGAGGCAGCTGGTCGATGTTTCTCTCTCATCGATGTTTCTAGCTCTCTATCTCTCTCCCTTCCTCTCTGTAAAAAATCAATTAAAAAAATTGGAAAAAAAAAAGAAAAGTTTAAATTTACTGGTTGGCTCTTGAATGAATGGGGGTGGACGGGACGGGGTAAGGTACATACTAAGATCTAGTAATGTCAAGAGAAGAATTTTTGTTGTGATGGGGTTCCATTATGTTACGAATCTGTATTTTCAATGGAGGAAGGGGTTTCCAAGACTTAGAAAACACCAGAGAGAATAAATCTTGGAATCGGAGCCTTAACATGAGAGAGAAGTAGGAGAAGAGGTGACCAGAGGAAAATGAGCTGGGATAACAGGATGTTTCATGCATTTAATAGATTCCAAGTTAAGTAATGCGAGACTGGTGGGTTTCAATTGTGTAAAGTTTGCACTGCAGAGCTCTTGCCCACATATAAACAAGTCTGTTGTACTTTAAGCTGATTGTATGTGCTAAATCCAGGTGACTAGGTAAGAAGGGGAGGCAGGGAAGGTGAAGGAGGTCACGGTCAGGGCAGGGATGCTATTCTGCAGAAGCAGACTCTGTACAGAGAGCTCTTTGTAAGTGTAAAACGAAGATTAAATTAAGAGTAAGCAAATAGCATAACAAGAAACTCCCCTGGAAGAGCCACGGTGGCGGCTGCCCTTTGACCCTTAGCTATGGCAGGACAACATCATGCATCCAGCTTCATCAAGAATCTCTTTAGTTAAACTGAATATTCTAGATGGGGCTGCCTGGGGCTCTGGCAATTCTAATGAGGGGAAAAAGTACCTTCCCACCAATGTCTTCAAAAACCTACCTTCCCAGAATAGCAGGTAGGGTGTCTGATGGATTCCTTTGCATTTGGACTCACAGATTGGAACTGTTTTCTTCCCAGTCTGAAGTTTCCTTCAATGTTACCTAAAGTCAATACAAAGTATATTTCTATTGCATTTGCTATTAAAGATGCTTGGGGTATTTTATCTAGTCTAAAAGCATTTTTTTTTTTTTTAATGAGGAGAGAGAGAGAGAGAGAGAGAGAGAGAGAGAGAGAGAGAGAGGGAGGGGGGGGGGGGATCCAACCAGCAACCTTGGCGCATTGGGTCGATGCTCCAATCAACTGAGCCTCCAGGGCTTATTTAGTTTTTAAAACCCAATCACTATGATCTCTTGAGGGCAAGAAAGTGAATGGCCACACTGATCCCCAGGATCGGGAAATTCGGATCAAGACACCTTATTTAGACCCCGCCCCCAAGGTCACTGGTGCAGTGGTAAAAACTGTGCCCGTGGGTAAGTCCCCATCCCAGTTGTGAGCCTGGTCTCCTGGGCGGGAAAGGAATTGTCCCAGGGCGCAAACGGCCGAAAGGGCACCTCCGGTCCGCGCTGCGGTTCTCAGTGGTTCCTTTCCAGAGCGCGACGGATTACACCACGCGGCCGCCCCCGGCGTCGGGGAGCGCAGAGCCTCCGCCCGGAGCCGTTTCCTCCAACAGCGGGCACCGCGCCCCCGCAGTGCGCCGCCCGCCGCGCCCGAGTGGCTTCGGGAACCAGCCCGCGGCGCCAGCGGCAGGGGCCCTGCGGACCCGACCGGACCGGACCGGACCGGACCGAGCCTGCAGGTCCCGGGCACGGGAGGCAGCACCCCGGCCGGCGCCCGCCGCCTGCGGCCCTCACCGCGCCCGCGTCGCCGCGCCCCACGTACCGGCGGCCCCGTGGTCCCCGCCCGTCTCCCGTCGGTTCGCTGCCCCGGCCCGGCCCGGCCCGGCGGCTGCGGAGCCCGAGGGGCCGCCCAGACCCGAGCGCGCGCGGCGGCGAAGGCACCACGTGTCCGGCCGGGGCTGGCGCGGGCAGAGCGGGCCTGGCCCGGCTCCCCGAGCCCGAGCGCACCCCCGCGGCGGCGCCAGGTCGCCTCCGCGCCCGCTCCAGGCCCCGCCGGCCTCCGGCTCCCCGGGCGCGCGTGGATGCCTCCTCCTGGACGGCGGGATGGGGCTCCTCTGGGAGAGACAGGGTAAGACCCCCGGCACTGGAAGGCGACTGGTCCTCTGCAGTTCAATGGGGGCAGAGATGGACCCGCCATTCCCGGGCGGGGGTGGGGTGTCCGCGGGGTGGGGGGGTGTGTGTGGGGGGTTAGTCCAGGGTGCACAGGTGACCCACAGAAGGAAGTCCTGGAAAATGGGGACGGTCAGCAGAGGGAACCCAAGGGACAGTGCCCCTGTTTGATTGGTTTTTGAGATGGTTGGGCTGGAGTTCTTGCAACAGATAAGCTTAACCCAGCAGTCTTTTGGGGTCTCCCTTAAAGGCTTGTCCTCGGGAGTGGGGCTTGGAAATGGTGCCTTTTGATAAGGAAGGTTTAGTCCTGAATTGGTGGTCTCCAAAAGGAAAGCCGCTGTAGATCTCCCCAAAGACGTGGCTGGTCCAAAGTCCCCAGAGGACACTTTAAAAAATGTGTTTTTTTTTTAAATTGATTTAGAGAAAGGGGAAGGGAGAGAGAGAAACATCCATCGGTTGCCTCCTGCAGGGCACCCCCACTGGGAATGGAACAGGCGGCCCTTTGGTGCACTGGCCCAGGCTCAACCAACTGAGCCACAACAGCCAGGGCCCCTAGACTCTGGACACTTGTCAAGTTTCTGTTTCTCCCGGGATTTTTCCTACAGACGATTTGAGCTGAGGAGGGAGGACCCGTTTTTCATCAATATGTTGTTAAAGGGCCCAGTTGATGAGTTCAAAACATCTTTATATTGGGTGGTATCAACAGGTTTGAATTTGAAATAAGAGTGAATTGGAGAGGAAGAGATCTCTGAGCCTAAACTGGTGCATGGCAAGAGATTCTTAAAGCTTTCCATGGAAGGGGACACTTGGGGAAAACTGCTTTCCTGTCTTTACCTTTAGCTATTTATGGTCTTTACATCTAAAATTTATGGTAATGATTATTCAAGTTGTATGTATGCGTGCTTTTTCAGTCTCTTTTTCTCAGAGGACGTTAACTCAGTTTGCTTAAACTACAGCACCCTTCTCTTATCCATGGGGATAGGTTCCAAGATCTTCAGTGGATGCCTAAAACCAGGCATAGTACCGAACCATAAATATAAATATAAATATATATATATATATATATATATATATATATATATATATACTGTGTTTTTTTCTATGCATACATACCTATGATAAGGTTCAATTTATAAATTAGACATGGTAAGAAATTAACAATAATAAATGTCAATAAAATAGAAGTTATAGTAATACTAGAGGCCGTCTCTCAGCCCAGCCTGCACCCTTTCCAATTTGGGACCCCTCGGGATGTCCTGCAGGATCGGGCCTAAACAGGCAGTTGGACATCCCTCTGACAATCCGGGGCACCTAACTGCTCCCCTGCCAGCCTGATCACCCCCTAATGGCTCTCCTGCTGGCCTGATTGACACCTAACTGCTCCCCTGCTGCTCCATCACCCCCAACTGCCCTCCCCTGCTGGCCATCTTGTGATGATGTGGGGGTGGCCATCTTGTGGTGGTGGCCATCTTGTGGCAGCCATCTTGTGATGACATGGGGGGCGGCCATCTTGTGATGACATGGGGGTGGCCATCTTTTGAGGGTCAATTTGCATATTACCTCTTTATTATATAGGGTACTGTAATAAATGGTGTGTGAATGTGGTCTCTCTCAACATAACTTACAGTACTGTGTTCACCCTTCTTAGGATGATGTGAGATGATAAAATGCCTACGTGATGAGATGAAGTGAGGTGAATGACGTAGACATTGTGACTTAGGCTATTATTGATCTTCTGAGGATACTTCAGAAGGAGGATCATTTGCTTTGGGTGATCCTGGATCACTAAGCCTTGATGTCAATGGTCAGAAGTCAGGAGCAGATGATGTCCATGGTTGGGGAAATTTAATATTTTTCCCACTGTGGTTGACCACGGGAAGTGAAAACCACAAACAAGGAAGCAACTACTGTATATGCGGTTGGTTTGGAGTAGAAATTCCTTTGGGGAGAAAACCATAGATGAGAACAACTTTACATTCTCAAAGTGAATTTTTTAAAACTGTATGAGAAAAGATAGCATGGAAGGACAATAACAACAATCCTTAGGATGCTTCTGCTGGTTCCAAAATAAACTTTTAAGACCATCAAACTTGAGTGAGAATGTTCACTCATCAGTAAGGGAGGTAGGAGGGTCGGGGGGAACAATAGTATGTTTACAAAGGCATTCTTCAGGGCCATGATTCTTTTCTTTTCTTTTTTTAAAATCTATTTTCAAGCATTAGAATGATCTGTTGCTTTGTTTTTAACTTTGGTTCTCAAGAAATATCGGAATGCCTTTTGGACAATTGAAAAATATCTCCTTAGATCTTAAACTACTAGCAAAATCCTGGTTTCATAAGAAGGGATGCTGGTTCTTTGGCCAGAACTGAATCAATATAGGAGAAATAAACTCAGTCACAACCTATATCCCCAGTTATTTATAACCCTTTGTTTTTAAAAACAAATTATTTACAAAATCAGATGGGATTATATTTAATACCTGGTAATTTCTTAAAATATATTTTTTTATCCCATCACCAATACAGAAATAAAAGCAAGAAATTGGGTTAGAATAGACTTATTCATAGTCTGTCACTAGCATTTACCACAGTTGCCACCTCATTTTGAATTACAGTCTTCTGAAGCACGGTGGGATTTATAAACAAAGACAAGGTGTTTTTCCTTAGGGAGAGTGATACTGATGTTAGAACAACCACTGTCAGATGGCAGATGATTTCATCCTCTTCTCTGATTTATTTAAGTTGTGAAATGGTAATTAAAGATATTGTAGGACGTTTGGGCTGCTGGGTCACCAAAGTATTCAACATGTTGGTGTATGTCGAGTGTGACCACATATCCCAGGCTGTAGTTATTGACACCATATCCCATCTGGTTTAGCATTCGGCAGGTGTATAATATTTTAGAAATAAAATTTAAATGAATGAGTAAATATATTAATTAACAACACCCATTTGCCACAGTGTAATGTGCTTTTTTTTTTTTTTTTTACCCAAAGTAATTTCATGTCTTAATGCTGAATGCGTAGGAAAATTCCAGAATGAAGTTAGCACACAAAGAGACACATTCGTAGAATGCCCATGTAACTTAATGTCCAAACGGGGGCAAATATAAACTCCATAAGAGCAGATATTTTTGTTCCTATTTTATTCCCAGCACCTAGAACAGTACTTGACAATAGTAGGCTTTGTGGTTGTTGTTTTAAAGATTGTTAAAATTGATTTTTATTGAGAGAGGAAGAAAGAGAGAGAGAAACATCAAGGTGAGAGCAAAACATCGATCAGGCTGCCTCCTGCACACCCCCTGTCGGGAATCGAGCTGACAACCCGGGCATGTGCCCTGACCAGGAATTGAACTTGCAACCTTTTGGTGTACGGGACGATGCCCAACCAACTGAGCCACTTCAGCCAGTGCAATGATAGTAGGTTTTTAATAAATATTTTCAAATAAATGACTGAATATAAGTAGACATGTAATATAAGTAGACACATGTAACACATATTTGAGAAAATATTAACATTAAATTCAAAGTCCAGCCCCAGGGTTTGTTTTTTGTTGTTGTTTTTTTTTTTCATATGGTCTAGTGAATTGCCAGATTGTGGTTAAAGGTAAATATTTCTAGTGTAAGAGCAATCTAGGTCATCAATAGGAAGATCCAGTTATTCTTATATTGAGATTAAATTTGAACTCACCTACTGGCAGTGTCTCTATTGCCACCCAACCAGAAATTCTCAATAATGATATCATGAAAAACTTAGCCAGATGCCTCACCGAGGTTCATATGCTTCTCCACGGGTCCCAAGCTGGCAGCGTCCAGGTCAGATTCGGTCTACAGATGTAGTTTGTTTTGTTTTAAAAATCAGGGGAGTGTTCATTAAAAAAATTCACAGTTAAAAATTTTTTTAATCAAAAAGATTCACCAGCATAGGGAATATAGTCAATAATATTGTAATAACTCTGTGGTGCCGTGAGTACTAGACTTTTCAGAGGGATCACTTTGTAGGCTATATAAATATCTAATCACTATGCTGTACACCTGAAACTAATAATATTTAATGTAATTGAAAATAAAAAAGAAGACTTATTTAAAAATATAAAAATCCAACATGTCCAGCTTCCCTGGAAAAATGAACAATAAAGTTAGAGCTGAGTGGTGGTAGCTGGGCAGTCTCTTCTATTAACAGTGCCCATTATCATTCCATTTAAAATCATACTGGGCCACTTAACTCAGTTGTGTTAATTATCTGCACTAGATAAGCTTCTAAATTGGTGACCTCCATCCTAACCATTTCTCAGATTTACTAGTATTAATCCTATCTGTTTAAAAAAAAAGAAAAAAAGAAAAGAAACTAGCCTTTCCTGAGTTATTCTTTGCAGCCCAAGCTGATGGTCAAGTGAACTGCATGTCTTGGAAGAAGTTTGTAGCCTTACCTGGTCTGAGCTTACCATTTTAGTTTGGATATTATTTTGCTTGATAAAGATGAAAAGAGTAGCTACGAAGTTCTGTTTTTTCTCTTATTCACCCATCAATATTAAATGAACTGCAACAAGTGGTGAGCTTGTACTTTTCTTTCCCCAAACATAATTTAGATGAATCTATTTCTCATTCTTAATGTTTTTGCAAGTCATTGTTCAAAATTATTCTATTCCTGCTGATATTATGAAGCAGCATTTTGGTATATCAAATGTTCCTGGGACCAGAACCATGGGTTTTTCCATTTTTTCACATTAATACTAATAGTATTATCATATTATTTAACTCACTTAAAATTGACTAAACACCACTATTTTGTGTGATACATGGTGATAATGTGAGATTACAAAATAAAAATATCCTGAATGACCCCTAAGTTGAATTTGTAAGATGAATTCAGAAAAGGAAGGCAGTGACATGTTATCTATTTCTCTGAAATTACTGGATAAAATATCAATTTAATCTCAGAAATGCACATATCTTCTTATTCCTTGAAGAAAACTGCAAACCTTTGGTAACCCAACCAAAGATAGTTACCTGAGTTTAAACCTATAAAAATCAATTTAAGTTCAACTAACAGTGAGCTTTTCTTCCCCAAAGGGCAGGGCTGACATCTTTTGTAGCATGGGGTGAAAGGTAATATTAACCTGTCTTCTTCCTTGATTTAACTTTTGCCCAGGGAAACTCTACTCATAATTTCATCAATTTCACACCATTAATATGCATTAAACTAACTTTAAAAGGTATGGTATAAGAGTCTGAGTGAGTAGGAGCCATTAAACCTAATGACACTTAAATGCATTTATCACAGGAATGCATGTCTTTAAAAGGGCCATTATGTTTTTCCATAACATAGAGGAAAGTGTAAACTTGATATAATTCAACTGAACATTCTTTAGCCCTCATTTGGTCCTTAAAACATATTAAAATGGAAGATGGCTGCTATAAAGATATTTCTTACATTTTAACATCAGGGGAACATTTCCTGTAGCCCCAAGAGTAAGGCTGTGTGCTTTGTCCATGGTGCTGAAACTTCTCCTGGACAATGATCCCAGGGTCAGACAGGAGGGAAAAGGATTGATACTTCTTCCAGTTAATGACTTGTAAGAATACAAATATTGACTTAGAAATGAATGTATTTTCAACCTTATAACCAGCATATCAAGAAAATTTTCACACATTACAAGTTTGTGTATTTGAATGACGTGCAACATGGAGGCCGAATTGGCAAATGCTTGTTTTTAACCTATTTGAACTACAGCTTGGGAATTTTCATTACTTTGCTCCTACACTTGATTTATTGAGATATACCAATAGCAATAATACTCAATAGTTGTCAATTTCTATTTGATTTCCCAAAACTCTTTATTTTGGATTTTCTTAGGCCTATAACCATGCTTTTTTCTTTGACTTGTTTTATATTCCCCCAGTACAATGAAAAAGAACATTAAAATAATTTGAAATTAAACATCTTCTATACTTTAAAACATATCATGTTAGCACATGAATAAATTACACTGTTCGTTTTTTTATATATTTTATTGATTTTTTTCAGAGAGGAAGGGTGAGGGATAAAGAGTTAGAAACATTGATGAGAGAGAAACATCAATCAGCTGCCTCCTGCACACTCCCCACTGGGGATGTGCCCACAACCAAGGTACATGCCCTTGACCGGAATCAAACCTGGGACCCTTCAGTCCGCAGGCCGACACTCTATCCACTGAGCCAAAAACGGTTAGGGCTGCACTGTTAGTTTTGTTTTCTCTTATGACCTTAACGTTTTCATAGCATTTTTCATTCTGTTATTCTATGCCTTGATCTATATTTCACTGACCTAAGGAATTTCTTTCTCTTTTTACACTGCCCGATTTTGCCTGCCAATGAAAATTTTGCACACGAGGGAGAAGAAAAAATTGGAAAAAAAAATTCAAAGACACACACAAATTCCTTAGTTCACAAGAAATGGAAAATTTATTTTCTCAGTATCTTGATTACATCTTTCAAAAGAGGTGAGATAAAACTAATATGACCACAAATTTCCAACTGTTCAGATTTGCACATTCATCATGTGGCTTGTTTTACTAGTACGCAGGCAAGTTCCATCTCTGGGACCTATTTTTTCCTTTTGGATATTTAAGCTGGAAGCTTTGTCAGACTGCATCAGTGTTCCCTGAGCAAGCAGGCATTCAAACTGCGGTATTAGCATTAGCATTCTACTTAGAACAAAGGGAGACACCAGGAAGCTCTGCCCACCAGTGCAGACTCCAGCCCTCTGAGTAGGGTTCATTTCAATAAGACTCCAACCTTGGCTCCAGAACTGAAGCCTCCTATCGCTCTTTATATTTCCCTACCCAGGGCTTTCTGACCACTTCTCCTTGCCAATAGGTAAGTTTGCTTGTGGTGATGAGGGAGAAATATTTGTTTTGCTTGGGGGGCGAGGATATATTTTTGTCAAGGATTTGTCATAAAAATATTAAGAAAATAGTGGTGAATAAAACCACATTTGGAAAACATTGCTGATTTTTCCAGAGAGCCCAATTTGGGAAATTAGAAAGGATCTGAAGAAAAATTTGAGTTTCCAAATGAGCATTGAAACAGCAAAGAATTCGCTCCATCTGATTTATGATTCCTGCAAAAAAAAAATCATATATTATAAAAAGTAAGCCTAATTTTTCACTTTGGTAGAATGCAGCTTGCCTTTTAGAAGATCATATGGAACTGTTTCCTGTGTTCTTCACTGAGCATTTCTGATCTGGTGGACAGGAGGGTCACTGTTAACTACAGTGGCATGTAGCCATTCCTACACCTGCTAGCTAGGTAGCAGTTGAGTGAGTTAAATGAGTTTCTATCCATATTTATTCTAGAACATAGGTTTTATCATGTAACAGAAAGATTTCTCTTTGATCTGGAAGCATTGTAATTAAATTAATGGTAACTTGATGTTAGGTGTACTGCAGCTGTACAAATTGAATGAATGCTTCTGTAATCTATGAGAGTTTACACACACGCTCTCCTGGTTGGGAGCTCTCACAGATTCGGATTAAAGAGTCAGACCTGCTGTTAAGTAGAAGTGCTGTACTACTTATTGCTAAACTATCCAGTATGTAGATGTTCAGAGATAGCTGCCATGAATTTAATAGTCTAGGAACAACTTGATGGAGACTCTTGCAGGTGAAACTGGATTTAAATATAGCTGTTTTCCTATAGGCTCCAATTCCAGTTGTCATTAAGTACATGCCAGTTAAACTCCCACCTCAGCAAGGCAGAAAAGGTGTGTTGCCTGCTGCCTTAAGACTGCCTCTCTCCAGTAAGTCTTATACTGTTTGTATAGAATCAGGCATCTACCCCAAGGTGATGGTGATTATTGTTATATCCGAGTTATCTCATTCTAATAACATTGAAAGCTGTCATTCTTGTGCTGTCCCTAATTCCTCACACCAACCTGGTGCCCCAAAGTTCATCGTATTTGACATCACATGGGTGCAGTAGCAAAACAATTGCAAAAAGAATAAAGCCACTGGTGTGGATGGAAACTAAGAACAATGTTTTCTGACCTTAGCTGCACATTAGAATCACACGGTGGGCCCTAGGCAACAATATGTTTTCGTTTCCTAAGTAATTCTGAGATTTAGTCAAGGTTGAGACCCATTGCTTTAGAAGAATTATCTTTCTGTATAATTTTAAAAAGTCCTTTGAAACTGCTGTCCTCTCCACTCCAGGCAGCAATATAGATACTAGTGATTTATCCACTTTTGAGAGAAGTAGAGAGATATCAAGGTTGATCCAATGATCTTGAATTACAGGACATGATGAATAAAATAAAATTCATAGAGCTGCAAATGTATTTAGCTTTGAGAATGTAAAGCAGGATGCTTTATCTTTTTTTAAAAAATATATTTTATTGATTTTTTTACAGAGAGGAAGGGAGAGGGATAGAGAGTTAGAAACATCGATGAGAGAGAAACATTGATCAGCTGCCTCCTGCACACCCCCTACTGGGGATGTACCCGCAACCAAGGTACATGCCTTTGACTGGAATCGAACCTGGGACCTTTCAGTCCGCAGTCCGACGCTCTATCCACTGAGCCAAACCCGTCAGGGCAGGATGCTTTATCTAAATGCTGATGTATTTGGAAGTCAGGTAAGGAAAAGTAAAATTAAAATTAATTATCTCTAACTAGATATAAAAAATAGTGTTTGAATTATTCAGCAGTGCTTGTTACATTTCTCTAGTCCCTGAGACCCTCTCAGCCTACAGTTGGGGAAACACCCAAGCAAGTTTCCACATCTCCAACAAATGGCTAGAATTACTACTTTAGTTAAGGAGTTACTGAAGGGTTAATGGAATATGCATGTTAAATATCTGGCCAGGTACACAACTGATACTTAATCTAAGTTAGTTCTTTCCTTCCTTCTTCAGTTTATTTATTGTAACAAAAAACATCCCAGTTTAGCCTTAGGCAATGGATGTGGAAAAACTATGTCCCATATAGTATGTTGATTTCTCTGTTGTTGTTTAAACTAAATGAATTCAAAGCTTTGCCTGGAATATGATATGTATTCCTTTGTAATTCTCTTCAAAATAATTAAAGGAATTCAAAGTAACTAAAAAACAATCATGCAGAAAATGCAAGGTTTATTAACTTGCTTAAATGTTAAAATAAGGAAAATGAAATTATTAAAATGCATCCTTATTTTGGTAATGGTGGCAAATAGGCTGCAGAAAATATTTACAAGTATTTGACTTGTAAATTTTTTAACTGAAAAGTTTCCAGAGATCAATTTGTATATATTTTTATTTTATTTATTATATATATATATATATTATTGATTTCAGAGAGGAAGTGAAAGAGAGAGATAGAAACATCAATGATGAGAGAGAATCACCAACTGGCTGCTTCCTGCACGCCCCCCACTGGGGATCAAGCCCATAACCCAGGCATGTGCTCTGACCGGGAATCGAACCTTGACCTCCTGATTCATAAGTCAACGCTCAGCCACTGAGCCATGCCAGCCAGCCCTGTATATATTATTTTTAAACTGTTGTAAATTATTTTTGTTTTTTGAACAACCATTGTCATTTATTGACAAAGTTCTTTAAAAGGCTTCCAACTCAAGTCTTAACTCATCTGTATACCACTTGCCTCTATCCAACCGAAGACATATTTCTAGATTTTTTTTTCTTTTTATCTTCCTTAACAGCGAGAGGGAGAAGGACACTCCTAGATCTTAGCCAATTTAAATGTTGACAACAACTGGTTACTGCCAAAGCAATCCACTGAATGCCAAATGGACACCCTCTTAATTACCCAGAAAATCCCATTTCTTCTTTGGTGCCATGTCCACAACTCAATTTATTAAGAAAACATTTTAAAAGCCATTTTAATCCTCACCTGAGGATATGTTTTTATTGATTTTTAAGAGAGATAGAAAAGGAGAGAGAGAGAGACAGAGAAAACAAAAAAACATGGATATGAGAAACATCAACCGGTTACCTCCTATACATGCCCCAATTGGAGATTGAACCGGAAAACTATGCATGTGCATAGTTTTGAAAACTATGCATGTTTGACAGGGAATCAAACCCCCAACCTTTTGGTGTATAGGAGGACACTCCAACCAACTGAGACACTGGCCAGGGCTGAGTAATTTTTAATCTTACAATTCCTGGACATCAAACTATAAATCTCAATACTGAAATTACTTATGCTTTTTCTATTTCAGTTGGATTCTTGCTAATTTATACAGGTGTGACAAAAGTAGGTTTACCATTGTGAGGAAGTGAAACAGGTTATTCTTGTATTATTATTTATTAATTATTTTCCGGATGAACAACTGTAAACCTACTTTTGCCCCATCTTGTATTTTCTGTATGAAATACTAGTATGTGCTCTATTGTGAAATTGGAGTTAGACAAATGCTATTGATATTGAGACCCCAGATTAGTTGTTCAACTACAGTTTATTAAATGCGCAGCAACCTGCCTGACCTGTGTGTTTCTGTGGTTGAGTATCGACCCAGGAGCCAGGAGATTCCTGGTCAGGGCACATGCCAGAGTTGTGGGCTCGATCCTCAGTAGGTGGTGTGCAGGAGGCAGCCAGTCGATCATATTTCTCTCTCATCGATGTTTCTCTCTCTCCCTCTCACTTCCTCTCTCTAAAAACCAATAACAACATATTTAAAATATAAAATAAATAAAGGCACAGAACCCTTAAAATTACTACCATTTGATATGTTCCTTCTAATAATAATAACTATGTGAGTAGTTTACTAATGTCAGTGTTTTCCTGAGATAACAACTACGAATCTATCTCAGATATATGCAGAAGTGAGGTGTGGGAAGAAGTTACTTCTCAAATTCATTTTTATTTCCTTGTTTTTATGTAACTTTTTGTTTAATACTGAAAGTAGGCAGGTGGATCAGGGAAAATATATACTCTAATATTAAGGAAAATGGTTTTCATTCCTATTCTTAGATTACATAGTACATTTTAGTACCCAATTTATTAGTTCATGCAGACTTCATAAGTGAGTTTTTCGAAAACGGTTTACACTAATACCTCCTTTAATTCAAAAGGCAGGAAGAAACATGCTCTCCTTGTTTTTATAATTAAAAGTTTATTAAGAAAAAAAAAGTTATTAAGTACCCACAGCATCTTCGACACATATTAATGAATGCATAGGCCTAAATCGGCTGCACATTCTTCTAAGAAACATGAATCCAATGTATATAAGTCAATAAGTGACATGAACCCTCCCAAATTTAATTAGAGATTGTTTTATTTTCATATTTCAGAAAGTAATATTTCAGAAAATAATATTCCTGAAACACAAAGTACAAAATACATGGGAACACTGAGTTTGGGATTTCTTGAATGCTATATTCACTCAAATTATTTTAGGATGAAGTGCCATTGGCCTAATTCATGTGACAAAAGATTGAATCCCAGTGGAACGTGGAACCCACTGGAGCATCTCTATAAGAATATGTCTGATGACACCACCTGCCCTCTTCCCAAGCTGCCCTCCAGCCCCACTGAAGAGCCCCTTTGAGGTTCAGGCTGAGTGTGCTCCTCAGAGGACACATCGGAGAGAATGCTCCACGTATACACACTCCTTCTGTCTACTGGTATGAATAATGAATATGAAGCCTATGAAATATGCACTCACATAGCCTTCCTCCCTTTTTAAGAAAAGCACTCTGCCACACCCCGAATAAGGAGAAAACCTGATAAAGCTGAAATAAAATTTATCTTGAACTTCATGTGACTTTACCTTGGAGAATGGTTTTCTGCATATAAACTTGAGTGCACTCTATCAAGAAGAATTCTAATGGGAAGAAAAACCAATATTGCACATTTGAAGTCAGGATTTTCATATCTAATTGCTATGCTATAAATTTCAAAGAGCAAGTAGCTTTATCTAGAAGGTTTATAAATTGAGAGGTGTTGTCTCAATTACTTCTTTGAAAACAATCTCTCTATAATTATATTATTCCCAGAATGATATAATATATGGAAGAGAGGGAGGGAGGGAAAGGAACTAAAAAAAAGGAAAGAATCGGGGTTGTTTAGTAAAAACTGATATCCTGGCAAAGATAAGGCATACATTCTTTAATCAAAATTTTAATTTAAAGATGCTGTATTTAAACACTGTGATAGACATGAACCACCATTTATATCTTCATTCAGTAGTATCTACAAAACCACAAAATAATTACACAATAGGCTCATTAAAAATAGTACTATAGCCAAAACCGGTTTGGCTCAGTGGATGGAGCCTCGGCCTGCGGACTCAAAGGTCCCAGGTTCGATTCCGGTCAAGGGCATGTACCTTGGTTGTGGGCACATCCCCAGTAGGGGGTGTGCAAGAGGCAGCTGATCGATGTTTCTCTCTCATCGATGTTTCTAACTCTCTATCCCTCTCTCTTCCTCTCTGTAAAAAAAAAAAATCAATAAAATAAAATAAAAATAGTACTATAAGGGTCAAGAGGCATTTTGAATTTAAATGAGCTAGTATACATGAAAATGGTTTATAAAACTAAAATATATAAGGTAATATTTAAGTTGTATTTTTCTGGAATTTTCTTTTTATAAATATAAAATGTCTGATTTTCAAAACTCCCTTACCATATAATTTTACCTTCTTAGTGCTCAATTTGGATATTTTTGTTGGTATAGTGCTGCATACATATTGTGTTGGTAATAGCCAATTATAGAAGCTAATTTCTACATCATGGAAGTTAAATTATTTATTAGAATTTTGTCCATAATTCTGTTGCTTTCACTAATCATTCTTTTATTTGGCTGAAGCCTAATCCTCTGCATTTACACTGAAAATAAATATGCCTATGAACATTCATCACTTATTGAAGGATTAAAGTACTTTGACTGCATTAGCATTTATGGATTTCCCAATTTTTACATATGTAGCTGGGATCCAGGCTCAGTCAATAAAACATACACAGAGGCAGTTTTCATTAAAGCATAATAAATCAATATCCTTCAACTGGAAACTATAAAACCAGTGGATATGCTTTTTCCAGTTATGAGTAATAACCTCTGGCTTCCTTTCATTTTCTTGGACAGAAAAAGAAGTGGGAAAAGGAAAGAATCAACCCCAAAAAACTTTTCATTGGTAGAATCTCTAACTTGCACCCCAGAAACTAAAACATGGTGTTTGAATAAAATCTCATATGATATTAAATGAGAAATGACAATAAGATGTTTTCTGCTTGAAATTCCAATACATTGATATGTTTTATATATCCATACTGTGTAAATATAATTTACTCAATCAGATTTTATAGGTGTTTATGCTAGCGCCAATAAATACTTTCAATCTCATAGATTAGTTGCTTCATAGACTAATTAAATAGGTCATGGAAATAAGCCTGCATGTGGATTTTAGGTACATTTTGTAACTAAAATGTAATGTAATTGAATTAAATACACATCTCTTCTATTTTTCACAAAATACAAGTAATACAAATCAGGGGGATTCAAGTTATAAATTATTGAGCTTGAGTGAGCAGCATAATCTTTTTCACTGTGACTCTTCTGAAGCCCTATTCAGCCATTCAGTGTTGCCCTGGCTCAGTCTGAATTGCAACCACCTTGGGAACCTCTAAAATATAGTCATCTTTGCCAGCAATGGTCTGAAAGAGCAGGATACTATTTTTCTATCGTAAATGATACCATGAAGAATATGGCTTCATTTATCTTACTGGGAAACTGTGACCATCCCCCTTGAAATCACCTCTTACCCCTAGCATCCTGTCATGCATACAAACGTACAAAGATAGAATCACATTGTTTGCTGGGTTGAAGTTTTAAAGAAGCATGCAAAGTAAACAACAATAATAATAAAGTTCAGTTAATCTTTGAAGATCCTTTAATTTGGCCATAAATTCACTATTCAGCCAGTTTTATTCTAGAGTCAGAATAGGGTCACTTTTTGTTAGCTGTATACCAGAGACGAACATGTTGGTTTATAATCAGAACTCTTGTGTAAAGATATTTGTATCTTTAAACACTGGAAACACACATGGTTCAGTGAGCCATGAAAAACTACAGAAATAATAGATTCACATCTCCCATTTCACTTTAACTTCCAGGCCTAAGCTGGAAAAGGCCTACACTATTAAAAATCTTTCTCTCCCTTCTCTGCCTTCTCTCCGAAATTGAATAGTTGAATATGATTAATTTAAATGGGAATATGACAAGACTCCTCTGTTTTGCCAAAAAGTCCATTAGCCTCTTCAACTTACAAGGCTGATGGTATTCGGCCAGCTCTCATTAAGAGTTGCCCAGGAAACAGTAACACACACAGTGAACTTGAGCCTTGAATTTGAATATCCTTTCTACCAGACACATCAATTTTGACAAGTTTTCTTTAACACTTTGAGCTTCAGTTTCCTTCATTTTCAGATGTGGGTCATAATACCTACCTCAAGCAACTGTTAAGGGTTAAATGAGAGAATTTTCATTAAGCCTACTATAGTGTTTACCAAGAAATGGTGGCTACTGATGATATCGGTGATAAGAATAAGGGTTCTTTAAGGTGTTTTTAAAAACACTTTCTTTTTTAAAAACAAACCACCAGAGGGTAGTAGAGAACAAATAGTTTATATACATTGTTCCAGATGCTGCCTTTGTGAAATCCCTATATTCTTGCCCTCATAATACATCTGTCTGACTTTACTGTCGTTTCAAAATAAATGTATAAGCCTAAAAGCTTGGGATATGCTTTCTCTATTCTTAAATTCTCCAGGTTTTACACATGACAATAAGCTATACTAGGTATAAGATGCTGTTAAATGAGGAGAAATATAAATCTTGCTTTGAAAAGTTTTATGTGGTTGGAAAGGTGGTAGGTACTACTTAAGCCATGAATTACTGCATCTTCCTTGTGCTACTATTGAAAGATACCAAATTGAAGGTGATGAAGTTTTAGTGTCCATCTTGCTTATTTACGGAGTACAGGTCATTATAAACACAATTTCAGTAAACACCCTTGAAATATATCTAAGCGATTTCAAACTGCTACATCTATTCACTCTGTTGCATGTAATGATTGTGTATGAAAGTCGACATTATCATGATAGTTTAGCAATTCCAGGTAAAAATGAGGTGGGGTAGTTAAATTAAAGGGCAGGCTAAAACAAGATCATTGAGATTGAGAAGAATATTCTACGAATCTAAATCCATTTCTTTCAAAGGCTACTAGCTCTTAGGCAAAGCAGATGTAGATACTAATGTCAGTGGGTATGTACTCTGAAACGAGAGCCCATCCTATATTTGCACATATATAATTTTCAGACTTAGAATAGAGCAGTAGTTTTCAATCAGGGGCAGTTTTTTCCCCCCGAGGACATTTAGCAATGTCTGGAGGCACTTTTGATTGGACAGGACCTGGATGGGGGCACCAGGGGAGCATGCCATTGGCATTCAGGGAGTAGAGACTAGAGATGCTTTTAAACACCAAGCAATGTAAAAGCAGTCCCTACATCAAAGAAGTACCCAGCCCAATATGTTAATGGTACCGACGCTCAGAAACCCTGGATCAAAGCCATGAACTTTCAAAGACTGCGTTGTGTTGTTGAGTAGTTTTCGTTCCTGTGCCATGCCGTTAGAGAAGAGCTCTCCCCTCAGAAGCACAGCCGTTGCCTTGGCGTTCATCTCCCATTTTCAGAGCAGCAGATTTTGCAGAGCTTTTATTTAAAGAGTGTGCCATGTTCACTCTGCTCCTGACGGGTATTGAATGTGCTTTGGAAACTAAGCAAGAAATGTACAAGCTCTCAGGAAAGAGAATTTGTAGGAAACGTACAGAAGAGCAGATTTCTAGTTTCTCTCCCCACAGTATGGCCTTTATGGGCTAAAAATTGAACAGAAGCATTTGGAAGTATTGGTACAATGCCTGCAGGACATGAGATCCTCAGTTACTCATTTAGAAATGTGATGAAGTGCGAAGAAACTGCACCAGCAGGAGGAATCATTTACAATTTTAAAAACCTGAGAAAATAGTTTCATAGAGTGTGTATGTGGTTACAAATCAGTGGTGTATATAATAGAGCCTTCATGTTTAACTGTCACAAATCTACAAACTTTTCTTAACTTATTAATAGTTAAAAGAGCCCTGGCTGATTTGGCTCAGTGGATAGAGCATCAGCCTGCCGACTGAAGGGTCCCGGGTTCGATTCCGGTCAAAGGCACATGCCTGGGTGGCAGGCTCAATCCCCAGTGTGGGGGCATGCAGGAGGCAGCCAATCAATGATTCTCTCTCATTATTGATGTTTCTATCTCTCTCTCCTTCTCCCTTCCTCTCTGAAATCAATAAAGGAAAAAAAAATATATATATATATATATAATAGTTAAAAGAGAGCCAGAAAAGAGTGGGAAGGTATTTTATTTAGATAAATTAGCTGATATGGAGGGAAAATGGAGATTTTTACTTTGAATCTATAATTATACCTTATTAGACTATTTTAAGTACAGCTAAAAAATATTTCTAAAAGCAGTAAAGCAAATGTGTCTTAGCCATTTAAATAGTTTAACATTTTCAATCATGGCCTCTAGTATGCATAGAAGATCTTTGGTTAATCTCTTCCCGCCCTCCCTCCTCCTCCTTCCCTCTGAGATTCATCAGTCTATTCCATGTTTCCCTGCCTGTGGTTTCCACTCCTGTGTTGAGCATCTGCCCCCTGGTGGTCAGTGCGCATCATAGCTACCAGACGGTCCAACAGTTGGATGGTCGCTTAGGCTTTTATATATATGCTAGAGGCCTGATCCACGAAATTTGTGTAAAGAGCTCGGCCCTCGCAGCCGCAGCGGCTTACCTCAGCCCTCGCAGCCCTGGAGTCCCGGCTTCATCTGGAAGGTCGTCTGGAAGGATGTCCGGGGAGGTTGTTCGGCTGTCCAGTCTAATTAGCATATGAGGCTTTTATTATTATAGATAGGTGGGGGGAAACATAAAAATACAGTTTCCTAATCTTTCTATTACGTAGCATCACTTACATAATGTCTCTCCATTAACATAATATCACTGCTTCTCTGTTTTTCTATTTCTGCCCTATAGGAACCTTCTGGTTCCCCAAACAGGTTCTTCCAAACCTTCCCGGAACAACCTAGTGTTCTCTCCTCTGTGTCTTTCTGCTCACAATGCTCCCTTTGTCTGGGATGCCCCCTCTGCATCATCTCCACCTCAGCCTGCCAAAATGTAACTCAGCATACTAGTAGCTCTCCTTCACAATGTTTTTCCCCAACAGCAGGTGGTCTCTCCCATTTCTCAACTCTGGCACTTACTCTGTCCCCTGTACCAGCCTTTCTCAGACTGTGCCTCTTCTAATGCTGGGACTGCCAGAGTTACAATAGGGAAATGCTGAGTTAAATGCAGTCAAATTGGTCTCTTTACCTCAGGATTTCTTAGGGCCCTTAATAGCTTAATCTGGGTTGAGAACTTTTAAACAGCCATTTGGTACACAGCATTGCCCAGACCTTTTTGACAAAGGAATGCTTTATTTTTGTCTCTACACATTTCACAAGATTGAGTCCCTAGCAACATTCTGAGAAATAATGCACATATCGTTAATCAGCACATACTCGCATGTGATTTTTTCTCTTGATTATAGCCGTTACTACTATATAAATCTTTTATCTCTACATACATTTTCGAAGTTTTATTTCTTGTCTCCTACCATATACTGAATGCGATTTTTTTAAAGCCAAAAATCATCTTGGTTTGCACTGTGCAGAATTACTAATTTCCTGTTGATTTAGCTTAATATGTTAAGTGATCATGCTACATGTGTATCAGCCCTGTTAATGACAATGGCAATACTAGTTGGACATTAAATAAGCTAAACCCTATAGTTCCTACCATTGTGCAGTAATTTCAGATTTAAACTCTCACCAGTGGGAGAAGTCCAGGGCGGCCTGCACCCTGTTCAGTATGAAATAGTACAGCAGCACTAAACAAAGCCAATAAATAACTTCGGTATTTCTTTGCAGGCACAGGGGGTAAAGTCACTAGAAAATATAAGTGGGGATTCAGCACAAGACTAGAAAATGATAGTGAAATAGAGAATTTGAAGTAACAAGTGTACTAGGGAGAAGGAAAGACAAGGATGAATAATAAAGAACCACCAGAAATATTTTTATTGCAATCAGATGACACCAATGGGGGGGGGGGGAAGCACTTTCATAAAAATTGGTTAGGTCATATGTTAACTAACTCATTCTTTTCAAAATTATGCACTCAGCGGCCAAATTCCAAAGCCTGATTGATTCATTACTATTACACACACATGCATTGTCTAATCAAAATTAGAACACAAATGGTCCCCGAGTTAGGATAATTTATCTTTGATTTTTCCACTTTATCGTGGTGTGAAAGCAATATGCATTCAGTAGAAACAGTACGTCAAGGTTTGAATTTTTATCTTTTCCAGACTAGTGACTATCCTATCCCATTCTATCCTTTCTTGCCCCTATCCAGGTCAGTCCTTTCTCTGCCCTGATTCTTCTTTTATTCATAAGATGAGTGAAGGAGACAGAAGAGACTGTATTTTATGCCTCCTTATACAGGGTATCCCAAAAAATGTACACACATTTTGAATAATTATTAATTCCAGTGGGTTCAATCTGAAAAGAAAGAAACATCCATTGAGCTATCAGCTGCTAAAGTCTGTATACACTTTTTGGACACCCTGTATTTCTGGTGCCTGCTATAATTCACTTACTATTTGCAGAAACTCCAACCACGGCATCAAGCGTTGTGTTGACCCAAAAGAGTAGTAGCTGTTTTGTTTAATTCCATCTCAGAAACCAAGAGTGTATTCCAGAACCTAAATTTCCCTTACTCCAGGATGCGTATGATTCATGACTTCTTCTATATTGGAAACTATATTAATCAACTGGCGAACAAGTGTTTATTTACAATCCGTTCACTTTGTTTGGGACAGGTGCTTTGGGGAGGGTAAAGAGGAAGTAAAATACTTTCTTCCTTTACCTTCAGGGTTGAGAAGAAAAGACAACGGGTTACTAGACAACAAATGGAGAGTGAGTGCTAAGTTCTGGGGCACATGTACTCCAGTCCAGAAATGGGAATTGAAAGCGGGCTGGAACAGCCAAGGAAGCATGCGAAAGGAAAGACAACTTTGCAGGTTGTTAAAGCCAGGGGCATGGTTGACATTGTGTTCTAGTAGACATCAGAGAGCCCATGAAGATTTCCGAGGAAAGGGCCCACAAGACAATCCTATGGTAAGATCAGACTCACATAGCCCAATCCGGAAACAGATTAGAGTTGGGGAGAGGCTGCGTAAGCAAAACCAAGTCAGACTGTTGACTTAAGCCTAAGTTGGAAGGATGTCCATCTCTCCAGGGCAGTGGTCGGCAAACTCATTAGTCATCAGAGCCAAATATCAACAGTACAACGATTGGGATGTCTTTTGAGACATTTCAAATTTTTTAAACTTAAACTTCTTCTAACGCCACTTCTTCAAAATAGACTGGCCCAGGCCGTGGTATTTTGTGGAAGAGCCACACTCAAGGGGCCAAAGAGCCGCATGTGGCTCATAAGTCGCAGTTTGCCGACCACGGCTCTAGGGCAGTGGCTGTGCACTAGACCTGGAGCAGCTTTTGAGAGGAGAACAGACAGGACTTGGTGCCTGACTGGAAACAGGAAATTAAAAGATGTGGTTGAGGTAATAATACATGACCCCAGGGTTTTGAGCACGGATAAAAATAGTAATAGCTAATGTTTTTGAGTATTTATTCTGTGCATGTCAGTGTTTGTGTGCTTTGTGTGAATGTTTCTGAGTTTCATGGTGCCTTCATTGATGTAAGTACTAATATTTTCCCATTTAATAAAAGAGGAAACAGATTTATAGAGGAAATGTATCTGTCCAAAGTCACAGCTGAGTAGCAATTTTAACCCAGGAAGCCTAGATCCAAATCCCATGCACTGAGCTTCTATGCTATCCTCTGTCTCACGTCTTAAAGAAATGAGGTTGACATAGAGACATTTGGGATGAGTTGCTAAAATGGCGAGAATACGAAATAATGACTTGTTTTTTGAAATAAAGTTTGGGTTTGGGACAACAGTATTTGCAAGTAGACAAGTTCAGATGAGATCTGGGAGATGAAAGACCTCCAGCTTGGACAAGATGGAGACCTAAATTTAACAGTTAGCATCACAGAGAAATTAAAGGTTCTCAGGAGAAGAGAACACAGCAAAGGTATCAAAGATTGCAGTTTTTCAATAGCTATTACTTCTTGGGGGTAATGAGTTTGATAACCATGAATATTGGTATTTCATGTTCTACGACCCCAGACCAGTGCTCCACAAACATCTTCGACCACACACCTCTATTATTACACAGTTTTTGAGCATACATCCTTAGTCCAAGTAACTTATTCTCTGCTGTTTTCACTTAATAATGTAGCTAATAAAGAATTCATACTGGGGAAAGAGGCAGCGCTGGCATTTTCTGATTTACTTCTCTCGTTGCACTATGAGCGTGAACTTCAATCTGTACTTCTTGTGCAGGGCACTTTTTGAAGCCATTTCCTTACTTCGTTGAATTTAAACTCTTCTGTATTGTCCAGGCACATGTAAATTGCACTCTTTTACAACACACTGTACTGAAAAGGACACCACTGTCTAAGCCTGCGTATAGGTCTCTCATTCTCACTGCATTTATATAGGTGGCGCCAGACATCCGATGTAAGAGCTACCTTATGGCACTGGTTTCATCCCGTATATGAAACATCATAATTGTTAATTTATAGATTGCCACTCTAGCATTTCCTTTCCACCCCCAACAATTCTTTAGTTGTTCTCCACCCGAAAAGGGGAACTTCTCTGCACCTTAGAGACCACTGACTTTATCTTAACATTCTCAAGGGTCAGAAGGTGCTTCCTCAATGCTCATATTCCAGCATTTGCTAAGTAGAGAAGTCTGAGATCACTGTGTGTATACACTGTATGGTGTACACGCTTCTGTTTTTCTTTTTTCCTTTTAATCACTGTAGCTTCAGCCCTCTCCCATTTCATTTTATAGTTCTTGGGCTATGATATCGAGAATTTCACAGTCTTTTCAGAGCCAGCCACTGTAAGTTAGTACATGGACAGATCTATGTTCACTCTATGTGTCCAGAGTTTCCTTATGAAATATCCAGAAATTCATGTCTTTTCCAGCTCCACTCACTGTGGAATGAGTAGCTCCCCTTTATTTGTCAAAAATAAAAGTAGTATCAGTGTCAATAAACATCTGCTGCCAAAACTGGTTTGGCTCAGTGGGTAGAGCATTGGCCTGCGGACTGAAAGGTCCAGGTTTGATTCCAGTCAAGGGCATGTACCTTGGTTGCAGGCACATCCCCAGTGGGTGGTGTGCAGGAGGCAGCTGGTCGATGTTTCTGTCTCATTGATGTTTCTGACTTTCTGTCCCTCTCTCTTCCTCTCTGTAAAAAATCAATAAAATATATTTAAAATAAATAAATAAATAAATAAAATAAACATCTGCTTAGTGAGAAATAATTTGGAGATTAGAGTCAAATGGTAATGTCAGAAATATTTATTAATTCTTGTCAAATAGAAAAATTACTGTGTCTTATTTTTCTTTAGGCTATTGCATTTAAATTATTTTTAATTCCTATCTTTTCTTGTTAATCACTTGTCATGTTTTTAGCCTTGAATTAAAAGTTTTCCTATGGCCCTAGCCAGTTTGGCTCAGTGGATAGAGTGCCGGCCTGTGGACTGAAGGGTCTCAGGTTAAATTTCGGCCAAGGGCACATGCTTGGGTTGGGGGCTCAATCCCCAGTAGGGGCGTGCAGGAGGCAACCGATCAATGATTCTCTCTCATCATTGATGTTTCTGTCTCTCTCTCCCTCTTCCTTCCTCTCTGAAATCAATAAAGAAATATTTTTTTAAAAAAGTTTTCCTTTGGTTGGGCAGATGGTAATCATATAAATAGTTATGCAGGCTGGCCGCACTGCACTTGGAAATAAATTCTCATTTGATCCATAGAAAATAAGTCACAGCATTGAAAAATGGTGATTGTGAGTATTAAGATATGAGACAACTGGGAACCCAAATTGGATTATTCGAGATAAGACACGATACAGACATAGTCCAGAAAGTTTGTGATATACTTATCTTTCCAATAAATAAAAATAATTAAATTGATGTTAAAATAACTAGTAGTTTTTACCATGTACTGATGGGAGCCTTTTATTATGACTGTAAATGGGGAAAAATGAAAGAATCTATATATAATAAAAGGATAATATGCAAATTGACCCTAATGGCAGAACTACCAGGAATGACCAGTTGCTGTGATATGCACTGACCACCAGGGGGCAGACGCTTAATACAGGAGCTGCCCCTTCGTGGTCAGTGCACTTCCACAGGAGGAGCGCCATTCAGCCAGAAGCTCGCTTATGGCTGGCCAGCGTAGCAGTGGTGGTGGGAGCCTCTCCTGCCTCCGCAGTAGCGCTAAGGATGTCCAACTAATGGCTTAGGAAGCAGGCCTAAGCCATTAGTCAGACATCCCCCAAGGGTTCCCAGGCTGCCAGAGGGATGTCTGACTGCCGGCTTAGGCCCAATCCCCCAGGGAGTGGGCCTAAGCCATCAGCCGGACATCCCCTGAGGGGTCCCAGACTGCAAGAGGGTGCAGCCTGGGCTGGAGGGACCCTCCTGAGTGCACAAATTTTCGTGCACCAGGCCTCTAGTTTATAAATAACTGTGGAACAACTTTCTTCCTTGACTAATAGGAAAAAGGGCTTTTACTTTTTGATTTGTAAACAAAAATGTGGTTCTGATTTTATTTTAAATTTGACATTAATTTGGAGGGATGTCTTTCCATATATTTTTTATTGAAATAAATGAAGCCAAATGGGTACTGCCAGAAGATGACTCAGAATTAGGTATATTTTAGAGTCATTTCATCACAGCTGTCTAGCTAATTGGCTTTTTGGCTGCTTGATTCATAAACATACTGTTTGATACTGAAGTAAAATTAATTTTTCTGTCCTTTTCCATGCAGCATTTATATTTTCACATTTCAAATGAAGTTAGGATCCGATTGATATAATTTAAAAAAAAAAAAACTGGCTTGCTGAACAGTTTTATAAAAACACCCACCTCTCTTTTCTAAAACTAACCAATAATAGTAAGTACATATTTTTCCCTTCTCATACTAACAGTTCCCTAGATTGCACCTACTTATAGGGAAATGGAGTTGAGGTTATTAAATTTGTTGTTCTCAGTGTACAAAAGAAAAAGAGAAAACAAATTGGGCCACTATGGACTAGAGTGCTGCTTTTGTCAATGACAGAGTGGGCTCCTCCTTAAAAAAGGACAATGTAAACAAACACTTAGGCAGTGAAATGCAACAAAGAGCTATCAGCCTTGAAAAGTTCCTACCAGGACACACGGGAGAACTTCGCCTTAGAAATCATCAACAGAAGTGGAGGTGCCGGGGCAGACAGGACACAGCAGATTTGCCACGTTGTTTGCTATTGCCTACACAATGGCCAAACTGGGAACTCCCTTGGCGAATTTTCTCTCCTTGCCCAACGAGATGTCCACCGGCAGTAGACTTGGGGCAAGACTACCTTTCTGAAAGTAAATATGAGGCTCACCCGCATCACTGGAAAAGTCGTCAGACATGATCTATGGTCACTGTTTAGCAAGCTCAGTACTTTTCCATCCTTACTCATGGGTCTGACCGCAGAATGATGTATACGTTCTGAGTGGGTAAGATAGCTTTGCCAAATGTTCAATTATTGAGTTCAGTAGAGCCCAGGCAGGTAAATGCAGAAGGTTTGAAGAATATAATTCTTAATCTAGTCTCAGAGCTTAGAGCGGTTGTAAATGGCAAGCATACTGGTTTAATGGGTAACAGCATCCGTTCACTCTAATCTCCAAATGAAGAAAGAAGTGTCTGACTTGCTCAAGCAGGAAATGCTCTTCTTATTTCAATACCTTGTCTTAATCGCCATTTAGAAAAAGCTAGCAGCTCTGGACACATTTAAAACACTGGCTTTGTTGACTTTTTTTTACCACACTTCTCCTTATAACTTATAGCAAAGCCTCTTTTTTGTGTGAATTAAAAAACCTTAGGAGAGTTTGTGGAAGATCATTTAACAACACTGAGGAAAGCAGGTGGAACACACTGGTTATAGCATACAAACAGGACAGGGCAAGCCTTCCTTCATATATTTCCTCTGCTAGTGCCTCACTGTAAAAAGCATGGCCAATGGGTGGCTCAGTTGGCTGAAGTCTTGTCCCATATTGTGGGGGCAGCCAATCAATGTCTCTCTCTCTCTCTCTCTCTCTCTCTCTCTCTCTCTCTCTCTCTCTCTCTCTCTCTCCCCCCTCTCTTCCTTCCTCTCTCCTTTCCTCCATCCCTCCCTCCCTCCTTCCCTCTCCCCCTTTTCTCTAAATCAATAAACATATCCTCAGATGAAGATAATTTTAAAATAATAATAAAAAAGCATAGTCAGTGGGAAAATCACAAGTTCAGGCCTACAAATGAGGATGTTAACTAGCCGAAAGTTTGTCCCACATCTTGCACTCACCATTGAGGTATCAGACCTACTCTCCAAATGGCATTGTCTGCCTGAAGGACAGAGTGGTTGGCTCTTTGCCACATCACTTCTAAAACAGTGCTACTGGACCCTCAAGAGGATCAAGACAGGGAGCTTGTATGCTGACTCAGTGGTTTACTGAGAAACCCAAAGGCAGCGTCTTTCCGTAGGATCAAGCTAAATGGGGGATAGCATTGTGATTAAACGTTTTAGGGAAAGAGTCCTCCTTTATACTAATGCAATTCAGAACTGTGGGTATCCCATGTTGAGGGGACTCCATAAAGAAGATGCATCTGGTGGTGGTTAACATTTTGGGATATGAATATATGGCCAACAAATAAGCAAGACTTAAGAGAGCTTAAGATGTTCATTAATCCCCGAGGAAGGGCTGCTACCCAGTTGGCTAAAGAATGGGATCACTCAAAGGTTTCAGATTCAACAGCCTCACACAGCTCTCTAGGCAAGGAATTTGGCAGAAATGCTGGAAAGCTACACAGAAAAATCCTCCAATACTTACCATATGATTTGTATTCTGCAGTCATTTCCAGTTTCAATGGCAACAGTGGAAAGGAAAGGGTGGACTCAGGTTACAGGAATTGAGTGCTTCAGAAGGGCTTGGATATCTGACGCACATTTTTATGAGAAAGGCCCAACACCAGGAATGCACAACGGCAGACCTTTTTATAGTAAAACTCACCAGAACAGACAAATTACCTTCAGGCCAAAGACCATCAGAAAACTCCGTTTTGAAGGAGAGCCATATACCTTCTGATAAAAAATAAATAGAATTTTCTGCTTGAACCCCCTCTGAAAGTCACCATTATTTCTGGCAATATTTGTCAATTATGGAGAAGTGACTATTCTGTAGCAACGTGTAATAATAGAGCTATGACGGCAAAATGACATGATGAAGTGAGTACATTTCCGACCATCAAGGGGTTGCCGTGTGTCTGTTTAGTTTTTAATGTTTATAGAAACAGCAGTGCTCTGTAGAAAAGGAATTTTAGGGATTCAGTCAACAGGGAAAAGACTTGCTTAATTTTCGCTCGACTGCATTTCTTAATTATAAAGAAAAAAATACATCATTTGTTCTGTATTAATAAATATGATTCTTTTGTCATGTTTATTTCTGTATTTTTATTCTTGGTTTATCTTAAAATAGAGTTTAAACCTAGAAATTGAAGTATTAATATTAAATGAGCTGTCATTACCCTGTAAGTGTTAAAAATGATCATGTTTTACTTTATTATTTTAAACTTGCCCCAAAAGAGTGCTCATGGCTTAATATTTAGTTGGAGTTCATCATTCTAACCTTCTGATAATTGGCCATATAACAGGCCAAACACTGCTTAGGGCCGTGGTCGGCAAACTGCGGCTCGCGAGCCACATGCGGCTCTTTGACCCCTTGAGTGTGGCTTTTCCACAAGGTGCCACGGCCTGGGTGAGTCTATTTTGAAGAAGTGGCGTTAGAAGAAGTTTAAGTTTAAAAAATTTGGCTCTCAAAAGAAATTTCAATCGTTGTACTGTTCATATTTGGCTCTGTTGACTAATGAGTTTGCCGACCACTGGCTTAGGGCATCGTGCGAAGGCACTACTTAAAATTTTAAAAATCACAACTTTCCTACTACAAAGGCAAACTACTTAAGATTTCTCCCAGTATTTGCCAGAATTCTTGGTGCATAGCAAGGAAAAATTGATTAATATTTGTTGAATAAATAAAGTCACTTATTTGTAAAAAGTCTGAAATTCACAGGATAAAATTTGCAGCTGTGAAAGTATAACTCTGTCAGGCGGTTCTTAGGTGAGCATTACAGAAACTGCCTCATCATTCCTTGCATCAGCTCCACTGTATTTAGGAATGAATAATCTTCATATTTTAAAACAATGTTTCAGATATCCATTAATGCATAATTAAAAGCCAAAAACTGAAAAACAGAAGATTCTTAATGCTATATTTATTCCCCATTTGCAACATTTCACAATCCTTTACTAGAGAGGTATTTCTGAGTTTAGAACTGTAGAGGACTACTGACAGTGTTGGCAGGAAAAAAAAAAAAAACACACGAGTAATTGATATGCAGAAATTACAAGTGTTTACCATGGGAAACAGCACATTGGTTTGAACGAAGTCACAGCTCTATACTTAGCTCTCAAGCATTGGGACATTGGCTGCTCTCAAGGGTATTTAAAAAGATTTTGTAGTGTGGGGGTCGTAAGGTTCTCTTCCCCAAGTAACTATTCATTATAAATCCTAAGTTTCGAAATAGTTCTACCTAAATCATAGATAAGGTAGGAACTATCTGACTTTGACTTAGCCATATGACTTACACATATGATTTACCTCACTTGTCTGCAGTGGTTCATCAAGTAAAGAGAAAAAAGGGAATTTGGAAGCAGTGTCTGTCAGACCTCAGAGCACCTGCTCATTATCCCATACCCTCTGACTATTGGTTATGTTCATTGATATTACGTGAGGTGTATCCTTAAACTTTGAGCGTGTTCTGAACATTTGAATAAAGGCACTATTAGTATTAGGGTTTGTTGTGAAGACCTTGTTGCGAACCAAGACTGTCAGAAGAAGAATACACTAACGAACCAATAGGTGGCAGTATGACAATGTTCTTGGAATTTTAAATAATGTTGCTAATTAACAGAATTTTGATTGCGGTACCAGGTGCTGTGTGTGATGCTGTGCAGGTAATCAAAACTCTGAGGCAAAGTGCCTTTCTTCCAGAAGGTTATGTCAGACGGTAAAGGTTCTCTCTGTATCAGTCTATTGTGGAGCTATCTGAGGTCCACTTTGTAAAGTGTGTGATTATCACACCACCGTGCTGTACACCTGGAAGTAATACAGAATAATAGTGAATGTAAACTGTAATTGAAAAATAAAATGTAAGAAAAAAAAAAGAAATTGTGGACCAGTATGTAAGGCAGCAGAAGTCTCTCAAAGTAGAAAGAAGATCTGGGGGTGGGGGAAGGAGAGAAGGAAGGGGAGGAAAGGGGAGCGATAAAGAGAAAGGAACTCTGGAGGGGCCAAAATTATAATAGGACCTATTTATCCTTCGAAATTCATCTAAAAATTCAGATCCCAGTCTAATTCGGAAATTATAAAGCTCTTAGAACATTCGTCTGTCATGGCGCTAACATAGTGCGTAGGGATGCTCAGGTCCATGCCTCTGTTAGACTGAGATACTTGAGGACAGGAAACACTGTTCAACTTTGAATACTCTGGAACCAGAGCCTGGTCCAGTGCCTGGCTCAGACTAGGAACAAAATAAACATTGATGAATGAATGAATGAATGATAGGTATCAGGACACTTATCATGCCTTTTACCTTTTTAATCTACCTTTGGGAAGAAACTCCTGTCAATATATTTTCTAATAAGAAATTCAGTTTCTTTATATCTCATAAGTCACCTGAAGAAAAACTTACAGTTTACATTTAATAAAAGTTAAAAAATTAAAATCTTTAGGAAGAGGAGAATGTGAAACCGCAAGTAGGGGGCAGCAATGCTGGTGATCCTGAGGGAGAAAGGACATATGTTAAATTCTAACCATGTGTCAGACATAATTGGTAGGCTATGCGTGTATTTTTATCAAATCCTTACATCAGTATTATGAACTATTATTATTAAGCCCATTTTATAATTGAGAAAATGAGAATCAGAGAAGTTAATCTACCTAAATCATTAATTGGTGCACACTTAGCTTCCTTCCTTCCCTCCCCACTCCCTTCTTTCCCCCCTCCTCCCTCCCTCCCTCCCTCCCTCCCTCCCTCCCTTCCTTCCTTCCTTCCTTCCTTCCTTCTAACATACAAGTATCACATGCTGGGTCCTAGAGGGGTTAAGTATCTTCCCTAGGGTTGCACAGTCAGAAAGAGGTAAAGAAGGACTCACCATGCCTCTGGCCCTTGAGAATCCATGTCCTTTATTAAACTACCTTTTTTTTTTTTTTAATCACAGATCTCTTTGCAGACTTTTGAATCCGTATCGCATTATGCGAGCCAGTAGCTGGGCTTCTAACAGAAAGGGGCGGAGGTGTATTTCCTACCAGCTTCTGAGTGGAGATCATTTCTCCAGCCTTGGATTTGCCAGTTCTCCACCATATTACCGGTAGCTTTTCCTGAGACTTTTGGCTGGTCCCGTTGCTACCAGGGCCAGGGGCCTGGGAAGCTATCCTTGAGCTTTGAGCTTCTTTTCAGTAGCCCCAGCAGTCTGTCTGCAGTGCTGAGGACTGAGTGGCTCGTATCCAAGATGAGTGCCCACTCCGAGAACAGAGGTGGTAACTTCTGGGGAAACAATGGGCATGGGAGCCGACCACAGCCACCCAGAGATAGCCAGGTGTGATGGGGTCAGGAGGCCCCAAATGCCATCCAATGTCACTTAGAATTTTATTCTCATTTTAACAGTGCTGCACGGACCGATAAGCCTGAAAGCAAGTACACAAAAGTGCTAACGGAAGGACTATGGACCATTGATGATAGGGTGATGAAATGATGAGTAATATTTTTCCCCAAAATTTTGATGATGCAGTTTTAGTACCTTTAAAAAGATATTGTTAAAGTTACCTTTTTTTTTTAAAGTGCTTCTTCCCCCCTCCCCCCAACCCCCTTTTTGATTAACCAGCATTTTATAAATAGCTAGAGAGGACACATGAACAGACAAAACAACAAAGGCCAGATTCCCAAATTCTGGGTTTCTTTTCCTACGGATTTTTCTGCACCAGATTGGAGAAGAGCTACAGCTACATAGCAAGTGCTGTATTGACTAAAGCCAGGAGATTTCAGGTGATGTAGGAAAATGATTCACAAGAATGCCTAGGAGGTGGAAATAAAGTACCAATCAAAACTTCATTTTCACAAATGCGGATGTCAATTCTCCACCCCCCACCCCCCATCCCCCACCATGCCTGCCCAGCCAGTGCAGCGTGTCCGAGGCTTCCCCAGCGTTCCTGCAGCTGTCTTACGGCAGTCGGCCTCTGCTCAGCGCCCCATTTTGCAATCCTTACTACTCCTGTCCTTTGAACAGACAATCTCAAAATCCTCCTCTTTCTCCCTCCCCATCTTTTTGCAGAAATAAAAGCAGAATTATTATTATTTTTTTTTTAAGAATTCCAAAGCATGTTCACCAGAAAGTTGAAGGGAAAACAAGTGCATCATCGTGGAAATAAGTGATATGATGGAGAACAGATTCCTTTACTTCAATGTAATTAAAATCCAGTCACAGAGCTGCTTTCTGGGAACCCAGGTTGTAAATTCCTTGTCTAGGCCTAGGCTGCTGTGGATGCTGAATGAATCCCTCAGAGCCTCTGACCTGGACCACTTTCTCTGCCCCTGCAACAGCTGAGAAGAGTTCAGCCCTCATTCCTCGTCTTCTCTCTAGGGAGCTACGTGCTGTGTTCAGGCAGCTTTCAACTGCCCTGTCCTTCTCATACTTTCTGACCTCAGTCTCTTGGGAAAGGAAGGTGCTTTTCTCTCAGGCTCAGAATTCAGCCTCCAGGCTTAGGCCTTCCTATGTCTATTTACAGGCAACATCCTTTGCCCTTTCTGTGAGTCTGTAAGACCCACACATCTGCCTGTCTTGGCCAGTCAGTTGAAGCAACTCATTAGGTAAATGTCAAGACTTCATTTCTCCTATCTCGATGGCAACCTTTACACTCATACTTTCCAGAGCATCTTCATTTCGGTCATTCTAATCTACTATCCCAATAAGTCAATTACTTCTTCAGCCATGTGTCCCCAATTGGTTCAATCACCATACTTATGTCTTTGGCTGGTCTCTTTCTCTATTCTCCCAAATGGGCAAGAGGTCACAAACAGCAGACGGCATTCTGGGAGGATACCTCACGTCGGCTCCCCCATCGGGCAAGCAGAAGACTGTGTCCTTACCAATCTTTAAAGCCCCCAACCCCCAATCTCTGCCTCCTCACGTGGACGTGTCCTTAATGCCTGTGACTAAAAACTCACTTGCAGAATAGAGATAAAATGGACACACTCCAAACCCGATGAATGTTCCAGCCGACCTTGCCTCAGGTTACCCACTCCCCTCTCTACCCCAGCTACTGTCTGGGCCCCTGGTCAGGGAGTGATCTTGCAGAATTCTACTCATTATAGTTTCCCAACATCAAAAATCTTTAACCATATAGTAACAATAACACACATCCAATAAGAGAAGGGTTGATCCATTCACACAGGCTCCTGTGGGAAAATGGGCTCTCTGCCTGGTTAAGAAAAACATGGGTCTGCACCCTACAAAAAATAAAAAAATCCCAGGATGCCCAGAATGCAGTTTCTTTTCTTCGTGACGTGTTGCAGAGCACGTCAGCTGCTCCTTGTTGCTGTGCAGATCACCCAGCACCGGAGACAGAAGGCAGCGCTTGTTCGCACAGCTGATAGGATTAGGAGGTGGTGCGGCGTCAGCCCTGACTGAGTCCCAGAAAGCCCCCAGCGTTCTGAGGTGAGCCGAGGATGAGCGGCCGTGGGGACCACGAGGTGTCTTGCTTGTACGGTGCAGACATCTTCCTCTTGGGCAGTGTGTTTGTCTTGTCTTTTCTGGGAAGTTTGCAGTCTGGTTGGGAGCGGGGGTTCCTGTCCATAGAAACCTGTCCTTTATCCCTTATCTGGTCTCAGGGGGTGGCCGCTTACACCTCACAGGATCCTTGTGAGTCTCAGATAAGATTGTATATGTGAAAGAGCTCTAAAAAATATACAAAGTTGTGGGCAGAGGAAAGGTATGGGCCATTTACTCACAAATTTTACATCAACAAAGAATCAAATAATTCATACTAGATTTGGAGGCATGATTACGTGGACACATTTCAAAATTTTCCCCCAATCTGCATTGCCCTGTTCCTCCCCAGGCCGGGACAGGAATGCTGTTTATAATCTTGAAGCGTTGGTTCTTGCCTTCTAAAGCAGCTGATATTTTCTTAAAAACCAGCATGACATTCATTTCTAAAGGAAAAAGCCACAAAATTACAAAACCAGGCCATAAAATAAGTACGTAAGTAGAAACTGGAAATGATGCATGGGGCTATTTTAAAGCAGATGAAAGATGAATATAATATACTGTATTAGATTATATCTCTTTGATGGTGTAATGCAAACGTTGTAAGACATTTCTCTTCACGACACGGGAAACAAATGAAATTAAAGGCAGCATAGATACTATCATTTGTAAAACTTGCCTTCTAGAACAGTGGAAAAACAGGCTCGGGCTCCAGAAGTACAGAGCTAGGAGGCATTTGAGCACTAACTCATCAGCCTTTCCCTCCGCAGGGTTGCTATGGTGACGAGAGGGAGCCTCTCACCGCCCAGCCTCTCACTGCCTGCACTTCGGCAGTAAAAGCTTTCACTGAACACATGTTGGATTTTTTTAGGCAACCACCTCATCACCAAATACAAAGACATCATGGAGGCAGCTCTTTCCCTGAGTCATTTTCAGAACAGAAGTTGTCTCTGTGTTCTTTCTGCTGTACTGACGGGCCCCGTATGGGGTTATAGAATTCACTCATTCATTTGACTGGTATATATTGAGCGCCTACTGTGTGACAGGTCCTGTACTAGGCACAGCCTACAATCCCTGGTGAAGATTAAAAAAAAAAAAAAATAGGGAATTCTGATGCAAGAGCATAACAGCTCTCCTGGGGGTAAAATAAATACAGGTGTCCTAGTATTTAAGGGGGGAAATCTGACCCTTCTTGGGGGACCAGGGGAGGTTTCCTGGGAGAAGCTGTCTCTGAAATGAAACTTCATGTCTCTTTAGGAGTTGAGGAGGATGTGTGGGTGGGGTGCAAGAGATGCTCTAGACAAAGGGACCAGCAAATACAATAGTCTAGAGAGAAAGAGAGAGTAACCTCCAGAAAACTGAACATTGCACAGTTTGGGGTGGGGGAGGTAATCCATTTGTGGAGGGAGGAAGTAGTGAAGGAGGAAAGGAAGGGGGAAGGATACCTGGTAGGAGAGAAAGGAGTGGCGAGAAATGAGATTGAGGAGGTAAACAAGGCTGGATCCTGAAAGGCCTTCGTGCCACATTAAGGAGCTTGAATGTCCCTTGGAGGACATCTGGGAGATCATTAGCGGGTTTTAATGAAGAAGCATGTCTTAATTTGGCCTTTCAGAAAGACCTTGAGCAAAAATGAAAAGCTGGCAAGGAAGGAATAAGAGGCAGAATTGGAAGCAAGACCATTTTAGTTAGACCACTCCTGCAGTAATCCGGAATGTCTGTGGCTGAGACTTAAACTGAAGATAATGAGGTCGATCCGTGGGCAGAAGTAATCAGATTCAAGACATTATTACCAGGGTAGCATGGAGAGCACTTGTGGTTTATGCTGTGTGGACCACGGGAGGGAGAAGAAGTCAAAAATGACTCTTTGGTCCCGAATTGGCTAGCTCAGTGGAGGATGTTTCTGCTATTAGGCCCCCAGACTCCATTTTCAGCTCTCAATGAGGAACTCAGAAGCACCTCTGACCTTAGCAGTTCATTCCTAACAGTATATGTCCTCAGGCTTGTAATTTTGGAAATAATAAACTGCAGGAATCATCATGGACCACCACTTTCCTGAAGTCCATTATCTGAGATAGCGATAGAAAGTATTAATTCATTAATCTACCCCTTCCCCCCAAATAAAGAATTCTAGGATTACATATGACTTTTATGGACCACAGTCCTCCCATGTAGGACAGACACTTGGCTGTAAGGATCGGTCTGTTCCCCACCCACATTGCTACTTACAATACTCTCCAATTCTGAATAAATTTACTATGCATGTGGAGCTGCATCACCGGATAAGGTTTAAGTATACCCAGTGTAAAAATAAACCAAGGCCCATGATCCAGCTGATGGTGCCTATTCTAAGGCCTCAGTTGGATAACTTTTGGAGCTTTTTTGAGTAAATTTGCCTCACAAATGATTTTTCTGCCAGTCACGGAAGAGACAAATATTGAATGGACAACTTGGAGGGGACGCGACTGCCCTTTGGAAAGTTCTGTTCTATCAGTTGGGCACAGCTCTTTTGTATTCTTTATGGAATCCTCAGAGCTATCCTTTGAGGTAGATATTACTATTATTGTTGTTGTTGTTGTTGTTATCCCTCAATTTCACGAGGCATATCTGAATCCAAAAAGGTCAAGGTTCAGACGCCACTTATTCAGAGTTGGTCAAGAATATTTGGGCATAAAGATACTAAAGGGAGTGGGGTGGTGCCTTGACCCCGGCTTTCTGAGTTCAAGGGCAGTGTCCTTCCTATAGCAGTGGTCCTGGGCTCATTCCCGGCGGCTGCGGGCAGAGATGGAGAAAAGGCTGCTCTCGCCCAGCACAGCCTAGCTCCCTGGTCCAGAAGGAACCACCTTGTCGTTCTTTGCCTGGGGCGCTGCGCTGCCAAGCCCAGGACCTTCCGATGCAAACCCCTCAAGGAGAATCGCAGCCCTTGCGATCCCGGAACCCAGCCTCGGCGTCAGCTCTGCAGCAATGGCTTGGCTGGGGCCGGGTGGAGGGGGACCCGCCCTGTCTCTCGCGGGCGAGGTAATTGCGGGGAGCTGTGTGCTGACTTAGGGCAGGGAGCGGCCGCGGGGGGACAACTTTCCCCTTCTCCACGTTGGCCCGTAGGGAGGTCGCAGCTTTTCTCAGCTCTCCCCTCCGACGTGTAGAGCCTTCAAACCGGATCCCGGGGGCCCAAACGAGTGTGTCGGGCACCTCCCAGATGCAGAAGTCCCGAGCCTCGCCTGCCCGCCCCCCCCCGCCCCCCCGCTCGGGTCCGGGTCCGCAGAGAGGGAGGGGCGCGCGGCCCCGGGGGCCGTGCCCGCGGAGAGATCGGGCGGGCTGGGCCAACCGGGGCGCGGACGAGCCGCGCGGGGGCTGGCAGGTGAGGGAGGTGGGGGAGAGGGGGCGGCGCCCCGGGGGCGGCCGCGGCGGCACCACGTGTCCGGCCGGGGCGGGGCGGCCGGGCGCGCCCTCGGAGCCGAGCGCGGACCGCGGCAGTGGCTGCGGCGCGTCAGCCCCGCAGCAGCGCCCCGCACCCGCGCCGGCTCAACGCAGTCCCTCGCCCCGGTGCGCGCAGGTGCCTCCTCCTGGACGGCGGCAGCGGCGGCGGCGGCGGTGCGAGGAGCGGGCGGGCGGCGGCGCGATGGGACCCCTTCGAGAGCCCAAGGTAAGGAGGGCACGTCATGCGGGCGCGGGTGGCAGTGCCCCTGGGCGCCGGGTGGAGTGGGAAGGGCCAGGTGTGAGCTTGGGGGGTGGGGGTGGGGGAATGGGGGGGGAGTAAGCTTTTAGAGTGGGGGCAAACGGGGACAAGGGGTGTTGGGACGATGGGGAGACAGGGGGCCATTTGCTCAGGTGATGAGATGGGTAGATGGTACTGGAGGAACAGATTTGGGGGGTTGACAGGAGAGGGAACAAGATTGCCTTTGGAGGGTGAATCCCATCTCCCGAAATTGAGGATTTGCGATCTAGCTCTCAATTGAAATCCGGTGCGTGCGTGCGATGTGATGTGCTGAAAAGCCGTTTGATGTATTGGAGACCGAGCCAGAAGGACAGCCTGGGAGCGACCCAGCTCCGGTTGGGGCCCGCGGTGTGCTGGGCGGAGCGGCTGGCGTGTGCGACCTGCTGGGGGTGGGGGGGGCGGGCTGACGCGCAGAAGAAATGCGGAGACGGGGTGGGGCTCGCGCCCCTGGGTGGGCTGGGTGCCTGGGCGACCTCAGGAGTTCCCGCGGCTGGGCTTTCCCTTCCCTCCTGCCCTGCGCGGGCCTCCCAGAGGTGCTGACTTTGGCAGCGACCCTTCCCGGTAAGCAGCGTGGAAAGGAGCAAGAGGTCATGTTTCGAAAGAGGGTTTGTTACCTAATCCACCGCCTGTTTTCAGTTGCAGAGGTTAGAGGGAGCGGTGTTGGTTTTTTTTGCCAAGAGCTCCTCCTAGGAATCCATTTTAATAAGGCAGGGGGTAGTGGTGGCTTCTGAAAGCGCAGGACTTCTAGATGATGCGCTATGTTGGCCAAGCATCTATATTGACCTCTTTTAGCCTCAGTTTTCTCATCTGTAAATAGGGAGATTAGTGTTCTCCCTGCGGCCTGGTTCTGTCTCTGATAAGGACCAGATGAAATAATGGTTGGGAAAGCACCTTGAAATTGGAAAGACATTGCCAAGATATTACTTTTTAATGCTTTAAAAAAAAAAACAAAAAAAAACAAGACATGGCCCTCTGTATTTAACGCTGTGTTTTTAAGGAGACAGAGAAATCTCTTCCTGTGGGCATCCTGTAGGAAAACAAAAGCTGGCCATGGTGTAAAAGGTGGAGCCATCTTACAGAGTATTGGATTTTTTTGTTTGCTTGTCTGTTGGCAACTAGCCTTGTGTACCAGGATATTAATGAATAATTAAGAGCCTGGCTGGACGAGGAGGGATTGGAAGATAAGGCTGCAGGACCTATCAGGAGGGAATTGTTCCAGGTACAGGGGTCTCTGTGAGGAGGTAGGATGACAGAAGTCACATTGTCACTGCTGATCCAGGGACAGCAAAATGGAAGTCTAGAGGAAATCAGGTAGTGTGCTGAGAGTAATAGAAAGCCTTTGAGACAGCCACAAGCTTGCAGGTGACAGAAAAAGCCAGCGGGAAGGTGAGTCGGATCTATACCTGGCAGTGGTGGAAGAGTACATGGGTGTGTGCGTGCGTGTGTGTGTGCGCACGCACATCTTGGTGGAGTGTGTACTCTTCAGGAGATGAGAAGGGCTAGCTCAGTGGAAGAGCTTTGGAATTCATTTCAGCAGCTGAGATAAGGGCCACGCGGTGACGAGTCGGTATTCAGAAATGTGATTTCTTAGGAACTGAGCCCGGAAGGAAGAGACTGTGGAGTTCAGACGGGGAAACAAGTTTCCTTTTTTCTTTTTGCTGTCCGATTTTGAGAAGGAACAGAGAGTGCATCATGAGAAGGAGCTTTCCCGAAGCCGAATTCCCCGTCTGATTCTTCGGCCCCATCTGCCCCAGCAGCAGCACAAAGTGTCCCCAGCCTCGGAGTCCCCCTTCTCTGAGGAAGAGAGCAGAGAGTTCAACCACAGCAGCTCCGGGCGCTCAGGGCGGACCATTAGCAGCAACAGCTTCTGTTCAGGTACAGTATGAAATGTGTGCATTGCAGGTACATGGCGAATGGGCCAGGAGTATGAAATGTGTGCATTGCAGGTACATGGCGAATGGGCCAGGAGTATGAAATGTGTGCATTGCAGGTACATGGCGAATGGGCCAGGAGTATGAAATGTGTGCATTGCAGGTACATGGCGAATGGGCCAGGAGTATGAAATGTGTGCATTGCAGGTACATGGCGAATGGGCCAGGAGTATGAAATGTGTGCATTGCAGGTACATGGCGAATGGGCCAGGAGTATGAAATGTGTGCATTGCAGGTACATGGCGAATGGGCCAGGAGTATGAAATGTGTGCATTGCAGGTACATGGCGAATGGGCCAGGAGTATGAAATGTGTGCATTGCAGGTACATGGCGAATGGGCCAGGAGTATGAAATGTGTGCATTGCAGGTACATGGCGAATGGGCCAGGAGTATGAAATGTGTGCATTACAGTACATGGCGAATGGGCCAGGAGTATGAAATGTGTGCATTGCAGTTACATGGCGAATGGGCCAGGAGGATGAAATGTGTGCATTAGAGTACATGGCGAATGGGCCAGGAGTATGAAATGTGTGCATTGCAGGTACATGGCGAATGGGCCAGGAGTATGAAATGTGTGCATTACAGTACATGGCGAATGGGCCAGGAGTATGAAATGTGTGCATTGTAGGTACATGGCGAATGGGCCAGGAGTATGAAATGTGTGCACTGCAGTACATGGCGAATGGGCCAGGAGTATGAAATGTGTGCATTGCAGGTACATGGCGAATGGGCCAGGAGGATGAAATGTGTGCATTAGAGTACATGGCGAATGGGCCAGGAGTATGAAATGTGTGCATTGCAGGTACATGGCGAATGGGCCAGGAGTATGAAATGTGTGCATTACAGTACATGGCGAATGGGCCAGGAGTATGAAATGCGTGCATTACAGTACATGGTGAATGGGCCAGGAGTATGAAATGTGTGCATTGTAGGTATATGGTGAATGGACCAGGAGTATGAAATGTGTGCATTGTAGGTATATGGTGAATGGGCCAGGAGTATGAAATGTGTGCATTGTAGGTACATGGTGAATGGACCAGGAGTATGAAATGTGTGCATTACAGTACATGGCGAATGGGCCATGAGTATGAAATGTGTGCACTGCAGGTACATGGTGAATGGGCCAGGAGTATGAAATGTGTGCATTGCAGTACATGGTGAGTGGGCCAGGAGTATGAAATGTGTGCATTGCAGTACATGGTGAATGGACCAGGAGTATGAAATGTGTGCATTGCAGGTACATGGCGAATGGGCCAGGAGTATGAAATGTGTGCACTGCAGGTACATGGTGAATGGGCCAGGAGTATGAAATGTGTGCATTGCAGTACATGGGGAATGGGCCAGGAGTATGAAATGCATGCATTGCAGGTACATGGCGAATGGGCCAGGAGTATGAAATGTGTGCATTGTAGGTATATGGTGAATGGGCCAGGAGTATGAAATGTGTGCATTGCAAGTACATGGCGAATGGGCCAGGAGTATGAAATGTGTGCATTGCAGGTACATGGCGAATGGGCCAGGAGTATGAAATGCATGCATTGCAGGTACATGGCGAATGGGCCAGGAGTATGAAATGTGTGCATTGTAGGTACATGGTGAATGGGCCAGGAGTATGAAATGTGTGCATTGCAGGTACAGTATGAAATATGTGCATTGCAGGTAATGGTGAATGGGCCAGGACTGGGTCCTGAGAGCCTAGAACTAGATTTCTGTTATTAGGATGAATTGTCTATGGTTGCACCTTTTTGGCCATTTGACCCACAAATACAGCAGTTCCATGTGGTTCAACCCAATGGAATTTCATACCTGTTTTTATATGTTATTTTAGTTGATAATTTACAATGCAAATTCTAACCCCTTGTTTCTATGACTGTTTAAAAGTGTATTCCTTTGTTGCCTAGCCGATGTGGCTCAGTGGGTCAGAGACTCATCCATCCCATGCACAAGAAGGTCTTGGGTTCCATTCTGGGTCATGACACATACCTGGGTTGAGGTTTGATCCCTGGCCCCGGTTGAGGCATCCAATCGATGTTTCTCTTTCCTCTCTCTCTCTCTCTCTCTTTCTCTCTCTCTCTCTCTTTCCCTCTCTCTCTCTCTCTCTCTCTCTCTCTCTCTCTCTCTCTCTCTTTCTCTCTCTCCTCCTCCCCCCCCTACTTATTCCCTCCCCCCTCCCTTTCTCCCTTCCATTCTCTCTGAAATCAATGGAGGGAAAATATCCTTGGTTGAGACTAAAAATAAAAGTAAATGTATTCCTTTGTTAAATCTGAAAAACATATCCGCGTGCATTTTAAACTGACAACCTTTATAAGCCTGTGGACTCCTGTTGGTGGTCTCCCCAAAGATAAAGCAGCTCCTAAATCCAGGAGGTTTCTGTTCCCAGGACGGGCCTTGGAGTTTTGACCGAGGGGAAGGGGACAGGCTTTGTAATCTTTCAGGCCCGAGTGGGGGATCCCTGGCTTTTTCGCCATTTACAAGCTGTGTGCCCTTGGGCAAGTTGCTTACGCTCTTTAAACCTTAGTTGTTGCATCCATAAAATGGGATGATAATACCTACCTTGTAGAGTTGCTGTGAGGTTGAATGAAACCACATACCTTAGTGTACTCCTAGCTCAGTGCCTGGCTTACAGAGGTGCTTAACAAATGAGGGTTCTTAATGGGAAGATCTAGGGATGTCAGTTTTGGCACATGATTAAGGAAGTTTCCTTAATGTTCTGAGCGTATTTGGTAAAAGTACAAATCTCTTCATAGCTCTGGAAGGTGCCACCATTGTCACTTGACAGAGCCTATTATACTTACCCATGGAAGCACATGACTTGGAAGGATTTGAATTATCTCAGAAGTATTAGGAATTTGGGTAAAAATTAAACGAGTGACTATCTTATGATTAATGAAAAATGCTTCATAGTGGATAATTTTTAGAACTTTTAGGGAAAATGTAATTTGAAGGTTAAGCTATTATTAGAAGGGATATGTGAATCAAGATACTGTGATTAATGCCCTAATTTAGCAGGCTATGATATTTCATTATATTTAGTATTGGTAAACTACATTTTTTCAGGGATTTTAAAATGCGACTTTGGATTTATTATATACTTTCACAAAAGAATTCCATCCATAACTTGTATATTAGAAATACTGTGCTGCCTATTTTTCCCCCCCTTTGTAAAGCCTGAGATGATCTGCTTGGTTCTGAAAGAAAATTCTATCAAAATGTTACATTTTAATATTTATTGCTATTGGAATGATAGGAGTCTAGATTAAAATGGAAATCCACTGATGGGTCTGCTTGATAAGGAAGAAAACTGACCAGCTGGAGCAGTTAAGACCCTTAGAAACTGGAATCGTATTTGCAGAATGTAATGCTGTTTACTTTTGCTCCATTTGGAGCTCAGGAATCACCAGGGGATATCATTTCAAACTGACATGGCTTTGTTTACATAACTCAGTTCCACATTTATTACTGATATTCTCTCCACATAATCATTTTCTCTAACTGACTTCAGGGTGAGTAGTGTTATCAGAAAAAAAAATGAAAAGTCGGTCAAAACGAAAGAAGAACTCCAAATATATTTTAGAAAAACACATTTGGCAAACCAATAAAATTATTACTTTGGGTCATGAATCACTCTCTCCAAGACCCATTCCTTGGATCACCCCTCCTTCCCAGGGGACCCGTCTCCCACGAAGGCCATAATGCTGTACATGAAAATCGAAAGTAGATATTGATCCTTCTGCCACTAACTAGCTGAGAATTGAGTGGTGGAAGCGTCTAATGATGGGTGTCTGTAAACCTGCCTCTCCATCTTCAGCCTCGCATCCTGTCTCCTGATGGGATCCCCTTCGTTCCTAGGCCTCATCTTCCTGTGGGGGTGACTCCCCAAGGTTTGGGCTGGTGCTTTTTCCTTCTTTGCTTGCCTTCCCTGCAGAGCCCTGACAAACCCCACGAGGACTCTGAGTGCTGCGCTGACTAAAATGGACAGGAGCAAGGCCTTGGGGGGCGTGTTAATGATGCTATAGGAGGTCAGTTGGTGGATGGGAAATAAATGGGTTGGTACTGTGGGGAGCATTAAAGCTGCAGGCAGTGTGGTAGAAAATGTAAAACAGTCCAGCCAGCAGATGGGAGTAGCTGGTTTTAATCCAGCCACTTTAACACTAAGGCCAGAATATGTGTTGGTTGCTTAATCATGGCCAGTTAAGTCAGAGACCAGGGTGCATGCAAACATTGCAAAAGCCATCCTCTGCTAGAATGAAACTGTAATTTTTTAGAGGTGTCTGTTACCACCATAGCTTCGTAAGTTTACAGTGGTCATTTTGCATTAGCTTGTCTCCTTCATAAATCATCACATTCACTGATGGGAAAGGGGACATGCAGAATTAGGGGGAGATGCAATTGAATTTGAAAATTATCTTTGAAGGACTGCAAACTAGAGACTCTTTCCCCAAATCTGTGTCAAAGGCATTTCATTAATTGTTAAGAGCATCATATAGTCTAAGATACTCAGTTATTAAAAGAAGGATAATAGGGAGTTTACACAAAATTTAGTTTATCTAATATAAAGGATTATCCTTTATTTTGAGAGTCTGGCTCTGTGTTACAAGGAAAAAATCATGATAATGGATTTGTTCTCCACCCTCACCCTCAAATTTCTCTTTTCATTTTACAGATCAGTGAAATTGAAAAACTGGAAACTGTTTTCAAAGTGACCTGTCCATTTTTACTTTTCTCTATTCCTTCCCACATGCCACTGCCTTCCCCCTTTCTTCCCATGGGAACCTTGACAAGGAACATTTAATGACTTGATATTCTATATGCTAATTTGTATGTTGTATCTGTCTCATTTCAGGAAGGAGTTGTGTGTGACCTTTTGCAATTCATTTGGGGTGTCTCCCCAAAGAGCTCTTCTTTTAATAGCTTCTGATGAGCAGAATTTCTTTGAAGATGTGTGTGTGTGTGTGTGTGTGTGTGTTCTGCAATGTACTCAAACATCATTCTATTAAAAGTCTACTCCTTACAGTTGGTATTCATCTTAGTCACTGAGTCCTTAGTTGGGTACAGTTAAATTGACATTGTACATATTGGAGGCCAGACCCTATTTTGTGTACATAGCAATAAAACGTATATTTTTAGTAAATATTAACTAACACTTCCTTTAAAAAAGAATACACAAGCGTGAGGAAATATAGTTAATAGCAACAAAACACCTGCTTTTATGTCTTATCTTTTATGTTTAATCAGTTTTTAACCAATGTTTTGGCATGAATTTCCTCTATCTTTTTCCCCCTAAACCCCCTGCTCGTGTTACTTGTTTTAACATTCCCATGAGAAGTGATAAAATCCATATTTATGACTTGTGTCCCGCGTATGGCCCACTGCATCTAGGTCTCTGTCCATTTCTCTCTCTCTCTCTCTCTCTCTCTCTCTCTCTCTCTCTCTCTCTCTCTCTCTCTCTCTCTGGTTGGTTAATTGTGTTTGTCATTGTACCAGGACTCCAGCCACTATTAAAAAAGCTGATGACCTGGGTGGGTAAGTCAGTCACATACATCAGTCACCTGACATGGTTAGCAGCATGCTGGGCATTCCTCTTTGCTTAGTTGAGGCAATAATTGCCCCCTTAGAACTGGGAGGCAGATGGATTGCTGGGTTTTAAGCTCGTTCTCCTTAGGGTGCCTTGTAAACATGGCAGGTGGAACAAATTATGCATATAGAACACTGTTTTATGGGAGACCAGTGATTTCTCTTGAGTTATTTCCATGTTTCTAATCTCCACACACAGATACATAGGCAAATTTATGACTTAACCCATTAAAAACTATCTACCCCATCAATACACTAAGTGGTCAGAATCCAAAATTCTTTGCAGTCTAATCCTGAGTAAGATATCTGCAGAAAGTGTTTTGGTTTTTACAGTGGCTGTGGAGAAATCCTTCCTTGAGTGCCATGACCTAGAAGTCATCATTGTTGCTGTTTGTGGGAAGAACAATTAAGGCAAATTACAACCTGACTAGTGCTCTGCCACGGCATGACAACGCCTCCAAAAATTTGCCAGGCCTTGCCAAGCAGAAATATGTCTGCCATGCTTTTGTCCAGGGGAGGAAACTTGGCATCTGGATGCAGCAGGCCTTTGAACATAATGAACAGAATTGAGATGAACTGCTTAAAGTAAAGTGAGCTGCGGTACCGAATTACAGCATAATTGAATGACTGCCAACCTGCTGTGAAGAAAAAAAACCAAGGCCCTAAGACTTCAGTATCATTTTAATGAGGGTAGGACTTAGGCACAGTTGCATAATATGTATTTCAGGTGCTTAGCTGCCTCAGTCACAGAAATGAGTACCTAATGAAATAGGTTACATAGGCACTATTTCTGTGAGGATGTGGTAACTGCCATTAGGAGGAAAAGAGCCAAGTTTTCTTGACATTTAATTTTTTAAAAAAATACTTAGCAGGAGGGACTGTGAAGGCAATCATGACAGAATTGGACCATGCCTGAAAGCCAATGATGGCACCCAGTGTGAAAACCTTTTATGTCCCAAATTACTCATTTTTATGAGAATATTTCTCAGTGTCAGAGTATGGTGTTGGTCTACTTTAGAACCCTCAGGAAAACGGGTTTAAAATGTGGGTGCCTTGGCCCCACCCTATGATCTCAGAATGGGAGGGCCCAGGAATCTGTATTCTGCAGGTTTTTCCAGATGACTTTTAACTCAGCCTCGCTGCTCTGTGGTCTCTGTGTGTTGGGGGATTCTGTATGAGAAATGCAAGGCGTGTGCCCAAAAGGGCATCACAGGATGAATGAGGATCACGCTGGTGGAGGCGGTGCCCAGCCAGGCCACTTCAATCCACGGCCTACACAAGGGAGCTGCCTGCACAGTCCTTAGAAATTACAGCTTCTCGTTGTTTATGCACAACTCCTATGCTGTTAGTCTTAGAAACAATATTATTTATCTCGACGTAATGGACTTAATTTGTGTTTAAATAGTAGAAAAGTAAAGGGGAGGAGAAAACACTTCTCTTTATTTTCCTATAGAATCCTTTCTTTCTGGATTTACTATTTTGAGCCCTGGCTTGTATTCTTTTGTATTTTTCTCTCTTTGGTATTAGGATGATTTGGGTGCACCGGCAGTGCTATCCTGGGTATGCCATGCGTGTACCCTGAACAGTTAGTGGGTACACTGAAAGAGACAAAACAAAAGAGAGAAACTGTGGCCTGGGAGGAGTAAGACATTCAGGATTTTGTAAACTTCCACAGAAATGTATTATCCAACAGTCATTTATTTAATACCACTAAGAATCAGGAAGTGTGCTAAGGCTACACAGATGGAAAACAGCACAGGGATTGCCTGGCCGGTGTGGCTCTGTGGTTGAGCATCGACCCATGAACCGAACGGGAGGTCACGGTTCGAATCCCGGTCAGGGCACATGCCCAGGTTGCAGGCTTAATCCCCAGTAAGGGGCCATGCAGGAGGCAGCTGGTCAGTGATTCTCTCATTATGGATGTTTCTCTCTCTCCCTCTCCCTCTGTCTGCAATCAGTAAAAAACATATTTTAAAAATATGTGGGTTGAAAAACAAAACACAGGGATTGGAAGCATCTATTACTTTACTGCCCTAACCCTGGCACCAAAATACATGGAGAGCAAATCTTTGAATGTGATTCCCACCTGACTACCTTTACTCACCTGTTTTGTTTCCCTGCCCCCTTTACCCACACCCATCCACACACACTCCTTCCTTGTAATTGGAGTTTGTTGCTCCACTTATGGTCCCATTAGCCTCTCCCATTTCATAAGCCCAGGGATTCAGAGAAGTGACATTATTAGTGTAGTGGATAAGCATGAGCCTTGGCATCAGTGGACCTAAGTTCAAAGCATGAAATGAGATTAGCAAGGCGGGCAGGTCCCGTCAGAACTTGACCCGTGAGATCAAGGATGCATACAGGACCTAGAGAGTCCCGTAAAGAGTGAGGCTTGCCTGGATGGAAGACAGTCGTGGGGGACTCTAGAACTGGATGGTAGTCAGAACACCTTCTAACGGTATTCAGAAATTTAAAAACTCGGCTCTTTAACCAACTCTGTAGGCAAAGTTAGCAGACATAAATAGTGGGATGTGGCTCATGGCCGCCGCTGTGCAATTCACCGACGTCTTGCAGGGCCAGTAAAGGGTTTTCAGCAGAGAAGCGTTATGACCAGATTTATAATTTAAGAAATCTTTCTGATTATGTGTTGGGCATTGGATGGGAGGGGCGGCCTGGTGGGAAGGCCATGGTGGCAGTCGAAGTGAAGACTGATAAAACGATAGGTCTGAGGATTGGGGGCTAGAGCATATGGGTCTTAGTCACCAATGGCAAGTGGAAGGGGAAAGGATTGTGTCCAAGTTTCCACTGGATGAGCACCAGTGGAGCAGCAGGACTTGCAAGAAGGACGTTGAGTCCGGTTGATGAGCTCAGATTAGGCTCTGTGGCATTTGAGGTAAAGGTAGAGATCTGGAGTGAAGAGAAGACAGAGAAATTGGCCGCTGAAGTGAAGGAAGTTGACGCTATTACCCCAGGAGAGTGCATGGAGGAAGAAGATTAGAGGACCAGGGCTGGAACTCCGAGGTAAAGCAAGAGTGGGCAGAATAAGGAAACCAAGGCACCTGAGAATGAGCACTCAGAGAGGAAGGAGGAGAGCCAAGAGTGACAGTGTCTCCAATCCCAAAGGAAGACTTTTAAGAAGAAAGTAGCCATTAGGTTCAGAGGTCGCAGCAGGATTAGGAGGTGTGCACTGAAAGACCACGAGGGCATCAGTGACCTTGGGCAGAAACAGTCCCAGGAAATTGTGGGGATGGAATCCAAGTTGCATCAGGCTGAGATGTGAATGGGAGGTGACAAATGGAGTATAGACGGCTTTATAGGGTGTTCATCAAATGACAGGTACTTTGATAATGTTTTTAGGCCGAAGGGAAATGCACGAGAGAGAGAGATTGAGATTGATTGAAAATAGTAAAGAAGTGATAACTTTGTAATGAGACTGGGGTAGGCCAAAAAATGACATATAAGGAAGAACAGAAAGGCCAGATGTGAATACAGCACAGGGGTTTGAGGCTTCCTCTGTCATACCGCATGGCCTGGTTTTAAAATTTCATATCCAATTCCCTGATTCCCCGGGAGGCTGACAGACTATAAGCTCCATGAAGGCAGGAACAAATACTAAGTTACTGACATGTAGCAGTTACTTAATCAGTATTTGTTGGAATTTGGTAGAAGGCATCATTATGAGAATAGGGCAAGTGATGTATTTTCATTCATTTAATACAAACTATTGAGAATAGAATACCACCTTAATAGTTGGGGAAATAAAACAGCTAGGACCATACCCAGTACTCAATTTAATAGGCTTATTAAATGAAGAAAACATTCCTGTCCTGAGAAGTTCCTGTCAAGCAAAAAAAAAAAAAAAAAAAAAAAAAAAATCTCCATAATGGAACTATGCCCCCAGGGCTGTAGGCAGCTGGGAGAGAAATCTCTTGCTAAGAAAATCGGCAAATGCCCCACTAAAAAGCTGGCCCTTGAAAACCATGGGGAAAGCCAACAGCCCAGTCTAAAGTGAGGAAGGAATTCAGCACAAAGCCACATCCCCACTTTCCCAGGACTCCAACTTGACACTAGCCACCACCCCACCTTGCTCCACAGGTGCTTTTGATTCTGAGAAAGCCCTGGTCCCCTCCCACTGACCCAGGGGAGGCTGGTGACTTCGGGAATGCAGGACTGCAGGGTGCGCCTGTGTTGTTAAGTGGCTTTGCTGGCTCCTGGAACGGTAACTGCCCTAAACCTCCCCTGCTGCTCAGCTTGGCCATCTCCTGCTTTGGAGACACAACCCAGCCCCTCCTCTGCCGAGCAGAGACTCCTACCCAGCTGCTGCTCACAGGACAGGATAGCCATCCTCATGCCCAGGCCCTCCACGGCCCGGGTGCCACGATCTGGTTCCAGAAGGGGGCCCGGCATTTCAGACTGACCGCTCTCTCTTTTGAGAAAACCCAAACCGAGAGTCCCAGGGACCCCAGGGCTCACGAGGTGGGCTCACCCAGTGCTCATCCCCCTCAGATGAGTTTTCCCGGGTTCCTCTTCCCTGGCTGGCTCAGCCATCCTTCCTCTGCTTTTGTGTGGGCGGCCCAGCCATGCAGATAGGATTCCTCTTAGATGCTGACAGAATTCTTGAGACCCTGTGGATCCTAACCTGCAGTTCTATTGATTCTGGGGTGTTTCTGAGGACTATATATATTTTTTTCATGCTTGTTACTATATAAAATTTTTTAATTTAAAAGTAATAGAAACGTGCAAACACATGTCAGAGTGGAGGTCGTCACATTCATAAGATTGATTGATTGATTTTGTTTTTGCTCTTGTTAATCCTCTCCCAAGGATTTTTTTCCATTGATTTTTTTAGAGAGAGTAGGAAGGAGATGGGGTGGGGGAAGGGGGAGAGAGAGAGAGAGAGAGACATTGATGTGAGAAAGACACATTGATTAGTTGTCTCCTGAACACTCCCTGACCAGGGCTGGGGATCGAACCTGCAACCCAGATATGTGCCCTTGACTCAGAATCGAACCCAAGACCCTTCTGTGCAGGGACCAACACTCTAACCACTGAGAAACACTGGCCAGGGATATAGGATGTATTTTGTTTCGCTTTTTGCCAAAGTGAGATTGTGCTATATTAACCTGTGGTTCTTTCTGTTCATGTGTTAAGTAAATACTTATTGAACCCCCATTGTGGGGGAGGGACAATCCTAGGAGGTGACTAGAGCGATAAGTAAATACTTATTGAACCCCCATTGTGGGGGAGGGACAATCCTAGGAGGTGAGTAGAGCGATGAACAATACTGACGGGACTCCTGTCCTGGAGTGTGTGTTCCGGGCAGTCCCTGCACGGTCATTGGGCGCCAGTGCATGGCTGTGCCCTCATCCATTGCAGTGACAACAGGCGCCCCACTCCATGGAAGGCCATCCCTTACTCAGCCATTCTTCTGTGGATGGACATTTTACCTGTGAGGTTAATGTTCAAAATTCAAAATTTTACTTCATAAATGTCGCTGGGATTAGACTGTTTCTGAACATAGTCTTTCTTTTCTCTCTCTTCTTTCTTTGTTCCTTTCTTTAAAATGAAGTAAATTCCATGATAACACATATGTTACCTAAAATAATTCTTTTTCCAAATAGAAAAAAAAACCCACACAATTGTAGGGAGTACCCAGACTGTGTGATGAGCATTGTTTTTTTCCTCAGCCTTCTTCCATTTTTATCCCTGTTAACAGTCACCATCTCCAGCTTCTCAGTGTGGGGAAAATAGATGGGAGGGGACTGTATTTACATTTCTAGAAGGGAGCCAACTGTAACTCCGGTGTCCTTAGAGTGGTTTGGCATTTCCTTGTTGTAAGGTTTTCAGGAGAATAAGCTATCCTAGCTTGCCAGTTCCCCCTGCCTCTCCCTCTCCCTCTCTGCCATACTCTCCTGCCAAGGAACCTAAAACAAAACAAAACCCACGCTATAAAAACAAAACCAAGAAAAGAAAAGAAAAGAAAGAAAAGAAAAACTGAGTCTTTGAGAAGGCATGGCTTGGAAACAGCAAATGAACTCATATTGCTAAGAAGGTATAAAGCCGGGAGTATTAGTAACATGCTTATTTTGTAAAGTTCATACCCTAGGAAAGAAAGAGCAAGAGGAATAAAGGCTTGCACCCCACCACCACCCTTGCCAGTCTCACCTGTCTTCTGGCGATGATGGAGGCAACCTGCTCCCCAATTTCAGCATCGGCAACTCCTGCCCCAAAACTGGATAGATTCCTTACTCACACTACATTACATGTATGAACCAAGCCAGGTTCCTCTTCAGATTCCTTCTCCTGTGGCTGCTAACGCAACTCAGACACTTGGTAGGAAGACCAAGGCGAGGCCCTGGTTTCAGAGAGAACAGGAGTTCTCGGAAGGAAAGAGACCTGCCTCACTTCACTTCTTCACTTCCTCCTGCACTGCGGGGCGGCACCAGAGTGACTTTTATGGGAGCACTTAAGGCTCCAAAATAGCTCAGAAATCCCGGGAATGTTTATATGTCCAATGATTATTTTGTCTCCAAGAAACCAGGGAGACACTCATTAAATAATGACGTCCCTCTCCACTATCTTTCTATAGATGTAGGTTGCCTGTCTTAGTGGAGGCGCTTCATTTGAATTGCCATCAGCACACACCTGTGCTCAAGTACACACATCTTTTGTACAAAATAAGCCCCCTTTGACCCCTTCATCAGCTTGCAACTGCCATCTTATTTCTCTGCTCCTTTTCAGAGCAAAACTTCTCCAAAATCCTGTCTCCATAATTTGCCCTTGTTAAGCATGTGAGTGACCGTGTTGGCAAAATCCAGTAATGTTCTCTTGTCTGCATTTATTTTCCTCAACTTCTCAGCAAAAATCAGCACAATTGAACAAGCCCCTGTCTTGGGAAGTATTTTCCTCCTGCCTCTCATCTCAGTCCTAAGTCACCTTTGCTGCCTTCACCCCCACCTCCTTGTCCCCACAAGGTGATAGTGCCCCACACCCCGGTCCTCAGCCCTCTTCTCTTCCTGTCCTCCCCGTACCCCACAAACTCCAGGATTCACATCTGTAAATCCTTCACCTATAGGATGGTAATGCTACCTGACCTCTCCCTTGAGCTTCAGGCTCACATATCTAACTGCCTATTTGATATCTCCAAAGTTGTGGATAATTTGTGCCTCAGCTTTAACATTATCAAAAACAGAAGCCTTGAATTCACCCCCTACTCACAAATGACCACCATAGTCCTTGTTGTTTAAGCAAAGAACCTAGCAGGCATTCTTTATCCCTCCTGTTTTTCATGATTATAAATTAATGCTTTCAATTACGTTTTCAAAATCTATCCCAAATCCATCTACGTTTCTCATTGTTCAGTGCTACCTCCCTAGTCAAAACCACCATCATCTCACACTTCTACGATGGCATTCGTGGCCTCCTCGTGGGTTTATTTGCGTCTGTGTTTTCATTCCTGAAGCGTCCACACGGCATGTGGTTAAGAAGGAGGCTCTGGAGTCGGCCTGTTGGATTCATGTCCTGGCTCTGCCACTTCCTGCCTGTGACCTCGGCAGGTGGTTTAAACGCTGGTGCTAGCATTTCACGCCCTCTGCACAGCAGGCTGATGTTTGTGCCGATCTCAGGGGGATATTAGATGTTAAGGTCGGTGTTAAGTGTTTAAAACATGCCTGGTACTTAGGAGCACTCAGTAAGTATTAGCTAGCTAGATTATCACTAGTACAGTCTGTTCTCCACAAACAACATTGCTGTCACCTGCTTAATGCATGCCGTGGCTTCCACTGCACTCGCTATGCCGGTAGGGTTCCTGGCCGCAGTCCTGCACATACTCGGGCTTCGGCTTCCCTTCTTCGTCATCAATCCTTTTCTCCTATCCGCCTTCCTGGGCTCCTTTCCGTTTCTTCAATGCACCAAGTTCCTTGTTGTTCCCGCTGCCTGGAGTTCTTTCCCCTGCCTTTCCCATGACTGGCTTCTTCTCATGTTCTGGTCTCAGCTCAAATGGCCTCCACAGGGCCTTCCTTGGCAGCCTTTCTAATGAAGTACCTTCCCACCTCCCACCTCGATAGTCTTTCGAATACCGCCCAGTTTGTTCATTAACAGTAAGTACATCCCAATCAAAGCATCTTCTCTGTGTATTTCTTAACTTGTTTATTAAATGTCTCTCTCCACCACTAGAATGTGAACTCCTTGACGACAAGGATCTTAGAGTCTTGATCATCATTACACCCCTAATATCTAGATGACTACCTGGTATAGGAAGTCAGTAATTATGTGTGGAAAGGATGGATGAATGGATGGATAGATGAATGAGATTCTTACACTTCAACATTGGTAATTGGGTAGTGTTTCATTGTATAGTGCTAAAGCCAAATTAGTGTAGAGCCTTGTAGATTTGTGAATTCTCACTCCAAAAAGATTCTAAAATTAAATGAATAGAAGTTCAAATTTTGCTATTGGAAACCTAGAATGCAAAACTATTTGAATGGCAAGCATTTATATGGTTACTGTGTTGAAGCAAGAATATTGGAAAACTGGAAACATCTAGAGTTTCTTGCCTCAGATTTTTGTGGTCTGCTTATTATGGGATGGCTCCTTGTAACAGCTTCCTTTGTCTGTTTTTAATTTGAGCATTCCCCAAATTGCTGCTGTTTCCTCTTGGAACAAAGGCATAGAAAATTTTAGAAAACATCTTGCTTGTGGTAGTTAGAAAAACAAGAACTTTGTAACATTTAGACAAACCTGAGTTTGAATCTTGAGTCAGTTACTTACTAGATGTGTGACTGAAATGCTTAACGAACCTCCATTTTCCCACCTATAAAATAAGACATTATTAAGTTATATGATAAAAAGTATTGTTCTTGCCATGTGATAACTACTTAACAAATGTTACATTTCTCACCTTACCTATAGTCAGTGCATTTTAGTTCTTTTCTTACCGTACCTCTTTTCAGTGCATTTGAGTGGTTTGTGGTATTTCACAGGGTTCAGGTTAACAGTGAGTGTAAACTGTGGCATTTTATCTGTCTTCATCAGACTATCTTCAAAAATGTCAGTATCTAAAGTAGTAAGAATAGTAACACTTATAACAGTGTCTGGCACATAGTAGATACTCAATACATATTTGAATGGATGAGTAAGTAGTCTGTAAACATTACTGTCATTCACAAGAATCAATTAATTTCCATATAGTTTTAAGTAATGTTTCCTTAAAATAGCAAAGATTTTTCCTCAAAATGTGCAGCTGAACATTGAACAGCATCAAATCATAACTGAATGTTTCAAGACATTATGGCGCAAAACCACGTTTTCCTCTGCCTAAATTCAAAAATTTAGAACCAAAAGTTTTAGAGATGTTTCTTGGATTTTAAAGAAATATTTTATGTGTAGAACCTAGTGTTTTATTCTTGAATAATTGGTTCAAGGAGTGCAAATAGGAACTTAGTCATCATAATTGCCACCAAATGTGTTTCACAGCCCTGGTTGTCAGGCACTTTAGTTAAAAGTTACAAAATTAGGTATAAAATACACACACTTTGGACAATCCTAATATTTTAAAATGTAGATTTAAAAATATATGTAAATATGTTTGCTTACTTTGCAAAGAAACATTCATTGCTATAGAAATTTCATCAGAGAAACATTGCACAGTAATATGGAGAGGAAAATTTTCCTAAAAATTAAAAAAGTAATGTTACCATCTAAACTCATCAAAAAGGACTTAATTTAAATGAAAGGGTAAACTATAGAAAGATAGAATAAAGAATATATAAAATTTAGTTGATTTGGAGTAGAGAAAGAGAGTGTAAGCATTAAACCATTAGAAGAAATCAAAGGAAAAATATGGAGAGATTTGGCAACTAGAAATTTAAAAATGTTTGAAAATCAAAAACATTATGAAGTTAAAAGCAAACAACATACTGGATGAGAGATGACAAAGGGATACTGCCTTTCACATACAAGGATTTCTTCCAGGTCAGGAAGAAATTCTTAACACTTCAATAGAAAAGTTGTCAATGGACATGAACGGTTCATAGAATTAAGTAAAAAATCCAATGAACATGTGAAAGACAGGAAGCCTCACTGATAACTAAATACATGCAAACTAAAACATCAGACATATATATTTTCATTATCGACTCGGCAAAAGTGCAAGCAGAATCGTATTCAATACTGACCAGAATTTAATAAATGGTATACTCTCATACAATAACATAGGAATGTAAGTTGTCTCAAACTTCTTGGAAGTCTTCGTAATTGCACTAATTTTAGAGATAAATTCTTTAAGATGATAAAAAAAAAAACTTGACCAAATATTTACCTGTAAAAATGTTATTAGAGCAATTTAAATAATAGTGAGAAAGAAACAACCTAAAGTATCCCACAAGAAGAAACTGATTTTTTTAAAATGCAATGTTTACATCTATTTTAAAGTTACTCATTTAACATTTTTTTATAAAATATTTTCAAACTTTGTAAAACGTACTTGAAAGCAGAGAGATTAAGGCAGTGATTCCCAATATCTGCTTATTCACTTTATCCACATTGAACATCAGGATACCATCGTATTTGCTACATTTATCCCCTTTTTCCTTTTTTTTTTACTTTGCTGAAGCATTTTAAAGCAAAACTCCAGACATCATGTCATATTAAGCCTACCTACATACATCAGCATGCATTTCTTTTTTTTTTTTTAAATGGACAATTTCTTACATAATCATGGTGCCATCTTCACTACTAACGCAATTACCATAATTCCTTGATGATAGAGAACATTGAAATAGCCCCAATTGTCTCAAAAGTATCTGTTTGCTTCCTCATGGCATCATTTAGCCCAGAGGCCAACAGTCTTTTTCTGTAAAGGACCCAGACAGCGACTATTTCCGCCTTTGCTGGCCAGATGATCTCTGTCACAGCTGTCCAGCTCTGCCTTTGTGAGCTTGGAAGCCACAGGAAACATGCAAAGGATTGGGCATGGCTGTGTTTCAGTGGTATTCTGTATACAAAAGCGGACAGCTTTCTACAATTCTCACTTTTACCTGAGTTTCACCAGTGGCCCTGCAGGCTATAGCTCACCAAGCCCCGATTTAACTCATTATTTCCTTCTCCATATGTTTTATAAGGTGGATATTAGCTTTGAAAGTTGAATAGATTCGGGGGAAATGTTTTGTGGTGAGAATACTTCATGGGGAGTGCTGTGGGCTGCACCTCCCATCCCATCAGAAGGTACCTGATGTCTGTCTGTTGTCCTGCTCTATTGTTGGTGATAATCAGAATACTTCGTGGGTACTAATCCCTCTACTGTATCCATTACGTTTGTTGCCCAGATAATTTAATTAGACGTAATTACAAAATAGCCCTGACTGGGTACGCAGTTGATGTCATCCCATACACCAAAAGGTTTCAGGTTCTATTCTCTGGTATGGGCACATACCTAGGTTGCGGGTTCAATCCCAGGTCAGTCTAGTATGGGAGGCAATCAATTGATATTTCTCTCTAATATTGATGTTTCTTCTCTTCTCTTCTCTCCTCTCCTCTCCTCTCCTCTCCTCTCCTCTCCTCTCCTCTCCTCTCCTCTCCTCTCCTCTCCTCTCCTCTCCTCTCCTCTCCTCTCCTCTCCTCTCCTCTCTTCTCTTCTCTTCTCTTCTCTTCTCTTCTCTTCTCTTCTCTTCTCTCTCTCTCTCTCTCTCTCTCTCTCTCTCTCTCTCTCTCTCTCTCTCTCTTCCTCCCTCCCTCCCTCCCTCCCCCCTCCCTCTCTCCCTCCCTCTCTCTCCCTCTCCCTAAAATTAATTAACAAATTTCAACATACAGCATGGTCCCTGGCTCATCTCCCATGATTTCCAGTGGGTTGGGATTCTTGTGAGTGAAAGGGATATTTTTTCTCTCTTTAGTTTTGCTTTTCTGTATGACTGTGAACTCAGATTTTTTAAAATATTCAATGGTTATCAGTCGGTAGCATTTATTATTCTTTTTCATGCCCAAATTATTCCATCTTTGGCCAACTGGGACCCCTTTGTGTGGGCTCTTGTTAGTCATTAATAGCTTTCTTTCTAGCCTAACAAATTCCAGGGAGAAATGGTCAGTAGCAGAGCAATAAAACTGTCTATAATATATGTTGAAATTTTAGCAAAACAAAAAGCAAGCCACCAGATACAACCATATGTATTTAAGAAAAGATTAATAAATATGCCAAATTGTTAAATATTTTTTGTTGCTAGTACAGTTATAGGAAAATACCATCTATTTTTTCTTTAGCGTTTTGCACTTTTCTGCACTCCAGATTTTCCACAATGAGAATTATTTTTATAATAAAAAGATTAAGTTAACATTTTAACAACCCCAACAGATTTTCTTTACTAATAAGTTCTTCTACTGCATTTAAAATAAAATTGAAATTATTTTAAAAGATACTTATGCACACCTTTTTCAGAACTGTAAATGGAGTAATTATACCCCATATTTTTAAAGAGCTGTAATGTATGCAAAGAGGAAAAATAGATAAACAATTTTTAAATATTCTCTTTGTTGTTGAAAGTATTACAGCTGTCCCCTTTTTTCCTCTCTTTGACCCCCTCCACCCCACACCCATCTCACCTGTATCCATCCCCCCTCCCAGGCCTTCACCATACTATTGTCTGTGTCCATGGGTTATGCATATAGGCACATAAGTTCTTTGGTTAATCTCTCCCCACCCACCCACCTGCCCCCGCTTCCCTCTGAGATTCATTAGTCTGTTCTATTCTTCTGTGTCTCTGGATCTATTTTGTTCATCAATTTATTTTGTTCATTAGATTCCACATATGAGTGGTGCCTGGTTTTCCCATCTGTCTTTATAGACCTTACATTTTTTTTCCTTTAACAACAATTTGGAAACTAGTGGGTAGGTATATCTCTTGCAACACTTTATTTTATTTTTATTTTTTTGACATTTTTTTTATTGAGGTATTATATGTGTACATATCTTACCATTGCCCCCCCTCACCCCACACCCATACATGCCCTCACCCCCCAGAGTTTTGCGTCCATTGTTTATGCTTATATGCATGCATACAAGTCCTTCGTTTGATTTCTTATCTCCCCCACTTCTCCCTAACTTTCCCCCTGTAATTTGAAAGTCTGTTTGATGCTTTACTGTCTCTGTATCTATCTTTTTGTTCATCAGTTTATAATGTTCTTTACTATCCATAAATGAGTGAGATCATGTGGTGTTTTTCTTTCATTGACTGGCTTATTTCACTTAGCATAATGTTCTCCAATTCCATCCAGGTTTCTTGCAACACTTTAGTTAAGACCTCAACTTCTGGGGGTTCCTGGATCTGGGAATATTCTTTCTACTGTTCTCAGTCCTGCATATTGACAGGTTCAAAGCAAATAAACAAGGACAACAACAGCAAAATAACTTACCCCAAAATAACGTATCCCTTAATGTCAATCAGGGCAGACATGTAAATGTGTCTCCTTCACTGTAGATAGTGGTCCTTTAGATGTCGCCTTGATGGGGGTCACTTTTACCTGAGTTTCACCAGTGGCCCTTGAAAGTGAAATTTTAAATGTTGACCCCATGAAAAAATCATCCTATATTTTTAAATGTATCACGCATTGTATAAAGTATGGAACGTGGTTCTGGTGTGTGTGTGTGTGTGTGTGTGTGTGTGGTGGAGTTATTCTTACCATAAATAATAGAGAAAGAAGTGTAAAAACTCAACCATGTAAGAGCTGGTGTGTGAGTGGATGTGTGCACACGTGCCTCTATGTGTTGAAAAAGAACAAAAAAACTTCTCCCTCTCCAATGCAGACAGCCTTCTACACCCTCTTCCTAAAGTCCTTGTGCCAAAACCAGACTAAAATGCTCTTACTTTTCTCTGGCACCCTTCTGGAAATTTGGAACAACTCACGCTTTTGGGGTAGATCATTCAGGATGTCTGCCGTTTCCTGCCCAGAGACAGTTTCCTCATGGAATCATCGTAGAACTACTTTTCGCTGATAATTTCTTTACACGAACCTAACTAACAAAACCTATCATTATGAATGTTGCGTTTCTACATCTCTGGATTCTACAGGACAAATTCAGGAATCAAGGTAGCAGCAGGAAACAAGGCACAGGCAAAGGGTTTACCCGAAGCCGGTTCAAGAAATAAATCTCTTCAATATGTGCTTGATCCACATGCAGCTTGGCTCATGGTAGATTAGGCCTGAGCAGCCAGAGAACATCCACTTGTCTTCACTGTTCTTGGCATGAATGTGAATGAAGAATATTTTACATAGACTTTTGGAAAGGAGAATTATCTTTATCTGGACTGGTGATCGGCTTCCAGCTGTGACCAGGAAGATAAAAAGGAGTAGGAGGAGGAAGAGGGAAGGGGGAGAGTGGAAAAGGGGCCTTAAACATGACGTTGAAAAAAATCACCACTCCTTCCATGCTGCGTGGAGGAAAATACCGCAGGTGTCACTGCTGATGAGATAGCCCTCCCGTATGGGAAGTTCTGTTGCCCTGGCTTTGGCCTTACTTTGCATAACTTGAAGTGTGCTCTCCGTGGTAGGAAAATTTATGGCCCTGCCCTTTGCAAAGCCAGATTCCTTTGTTAGTGTTGGTCCCACTAGGCAAAACAGGCAAATGTCCCAGCTTCTCTAACTCACAGATTTTCATGGCTATGGATGTGCCTTAATAGGCTTGCCAGTTTATAGAAACTATCACTTGCATTGTAAGTGACATTGACCCAACTTCCTGGGGCTTGTTTACATGTGCCATCAGTATGGGGACTGGGCATAATGCCTGTGGGCTGGTGCAGTGCTGAGGCTTGATATATATTTGTTTAACCAATGAAAGGCCATGTCTTGTATTCCTGTTGTTTCCTGTTTAATATGAAGCACAGTATTAGAGAGGTAAGAGCTGCTGGGTCAACACTAGTGATTCAAATGATGTATTAGATAACTAAAGTTAAAATTTTATTTAGATAGCTCTGGTGGGTGTGGCTCCGTTGGTTGAATATTGTCCCGTGCACCAAAAGGTCACTGGTTCCATTTCTAGTCAGGGCACATACCCAGCTTTTGGGTTCAATCCCCAGTTGAGGAGGCAGCTGATTGATGTTTCTCCCTCTCTCCCCCATCCCCTCCCTCCCTCTTCTCTCCCTCCCATTCCCTTCCCCTTTCTCTAAAATCAATAAAAAATATACTAAAAATTTTATTCTCAATACCTGTCCCTGGAGATACTGGCTATACATATTAGTGACAGGTGAGGCACACACTCCAAGTGGAAAATGAAAAATTGTTACAGCCTTCCCTAAATTGTTACCACTCTAAATAATTTCAGCTTCCAATCCTATCTAATAAAGAGGGAATATGCTAATTGACCATCACGCCCTCACAAAGATGGCAGCACCCACAGCCACAAGATGGCGGCGCCCAGTCCCCTCAGCCCCGCCTTATCCAGCCTCAGTCCCCCAGTCCCCTCAGCCCCACAGGGGAAGGCAGTTGGGGGCGATTGGGCCAGCAGGGGAGGGCAGTTGAGGATGATCATGCTGGCAGGGGAGCAGTAAGGTGTCAATCAGGTCAGCAGGGAAGTGGTTAGGGGGCTATCTAGCTGGCAGTCAGAGTGGTTAGGGGTAATCAGGCAGGCAGGTGAATGGTTAGGAGCCAGCAGTCCTGGATTGTGAGAGGGATCCCAGATTGGAGAGGGTGCAGGATGGGCTGAGGGACACACACACACACACACACACACACCCCATGCACGAATTTTGTGCACCAGGCCTCTAGTTTTTAATAAGACCCAAGCACTTAATCCTTGAAATTACTAGCACTGAAGACATGGTGTGAACATACTCTTATTTAACTTTAACAAAAGTGATAATAGAACCAAACAGAACACATATGCTTTCTGTTTATTTAAAGCATACTTTTGATAGTTTCTCAATACCAATAATTGCTTAATAATGTCACTTTGAATCTAAGATTTTTCCAAGAAAAAATTACATTTTAGGGTTGAAAATCTGAAGCACGGATTTTTATTTATTTGGGCCATCTCTCTTTCTAAAGAAGTATTTTATGGAACTGACTCATAAAGAAATGACTTTAAAGGCAATGGGTAATTTTGAATGATTGGCCTCATTTCTTTGGGTTTATCTTCTTTGGGATAGGAATCAAGGAGAGACTCTCCTGAGGCAATGTGCAGACCTGTTGAGCCTTGTCAAAGCGCTGGAATCTGTCTGAGTAATGGCTTTGCACCTTTAGAGAAGGAGCTCAGATTTCTTTGGGGTGAAACATGGGACCTGCAAATGTAAGAATGGCAGGGATAATAAGCCATGAAATAGCTGAGCAGTAGCAGCCAAGAGGGGTTCTCATCACTCTGTAATTCATGAGTTCAGGAAGAACATAGCACACTGAAATGAGCAGCAAAGGCAGTAGGCACAGACAATGCACCAAGCACCATTCACTTCCTGAAGTAGACTATTGAGGTCCTATGTGCACTGTGTCCAAAAGTTAAAAAAAAAAAAAAAAAGGATATTAGGAGAAATAAATCATTTTACCAGTACCAAGTTCACTTATTCCAGGAACTAGGCTATTTCATAATAACTTAAATGAAGGCCAAAAATGAAGCAATGGCAGTTCTCTTCAGATGGATTCTAAATTCAGGCAATCGGTATATTTTATTCAAGCTTAGTTCTATTTCTGTCTTTAGTCAAGCTATGGAGTTTTATGATAGATTTTCATAGATGGCAAATTATTTTTAGTTCCTTTAATATTCATAAAAATATAATACTTCTAAAAGTTGTACTAAATGTCTTCTATTTTATTTTATTTATTTTGTCTAACTAGTTACTAAGGTAACTCTGGCATCAAAATATGTTTGTATAACAAAGCTATATTTAGTACTGAAAATTACCACTGATTGATTAGTTTGAGTGGACATACTTTTAAGTAATATTGATTTGCATTAAATTCCCATAAAGTTCTCCTCATCAAAGTATACATGAATTAACCAACCATCATAAATATTTAATAAGTGTGGAAAGCACTTATAGGAGTCAGCAGCACAACTTTCCTGTTTGCTGAATAAGCGTCTACACAGGTCACTTCCCATCACGCATATTAATTTATAATAATGACAGTGGTAATAATCTGTAACTTGAAAGTTAAGAGAACGTTTTGAGTATCAAAATTCATTTTACCTATTTACCCCAGACAGACAGAAAGACACTAATTAATATACTTTTGGATGTACATAATAATAAAACAGGACCACTTCTCTCTGCTTCCTTGAACTCACAATGCCGGCTCTCTTATCTCTCACTCTGTTAACCAAATGGTGGGCCAAGTGTGATCAAAAACTGGGTGTGGTCAATAATATTCAGGTAACTTTTTTTCCTAACACAGACAACTCTGAAACTTTCTCATTAATGATCCAGGTTGCTATGCTGAATTTTTACTAACCCCATCAAAAATCCATGGACGTTTAGAACCCAAAAGTAGATTACCTAATGTGTTAAAAAGAGACAAACCTTTAGGTTTTGAGAGCATGAATGTTACAGAAATATTTGTGATCCTAAAAGCTTATAAGGTATTGCCTTAAAATAGTTTTTCGATCATTGATATTTTTTATTATTTATTTATTTTATTTATCTTTATTGTTGAAAGTATCACAAATGTCCAATTCCACATTGACCCCCTCCATCCCACACCCATCTTCCCTAAGGCCTTTATTACACTACTGCCTGTGTCCATGGGTTATGCATATATGTATATAAGTATTTTGGTTTGATAATTGATATTTTCTCTGTTAAAATGATTGACCAAAATATGGAAAACAAAAGGAGAGTCATTTACAGGCATTAGCCTGGGGCTTGATAAGCAAAGTGTGTGTGTGTGTGTGTGTGTGTGTGTGTGCACGCACGTGTGTGAACATATGTGAATGGCTCACTGTATGTTTCTCTCGGCCATCATTGATTTCCTCCTCCTCACTGAACACTTATTGATTCCTGTCTTCCAGATGACACTGGCTGTCCTAGTAGCCAGTCCGTGTCTCCTGTGAAGACGCCCTCGGATACTGGAAACAGTCCTGTTGGCTTTCGCCCTGGAAGTGATGAAGACTTTACCAGGAAGAAATGCACAGTTGGAATGGTTGGCGAGGGAAGCATCCAGTCAGCTCGACATAAGAAGGAACCCAAGTCAGGCCTTGTAAAGCCAGGTAAATGCACTTATATGCATGTTGTGATCAGCGTGGTATGACTGCAGTGATTTCACACTTGAAATGAAACACCTGTATGTCAAGACAGGGAACACTAATGCTGTACCCAGAACCCAGAAACATCTGTTTTCAAAAAGGATGTGGGACAAAGAGTGGAATATTTTTCTGCACTAGTTGTTAAAAATTGAGACATTATAGTGATATGAGTACATTATAAAGACATCGAAGATGGAGCAACGTTGAAGAAATGTAAACTGGATGATCTAGTAGACATTTAAACTCTATAATTAATCCCAACATAAATTATATTAAGAAGTTACCATCTAAAGTGCCCACAAATTATGAAACAAAGAGGTTAGCTTGATGCAGATCTTTAGGGCTGAGCATACTTGCAAACCTAGTTATTTTATTTGCTTTTAAAGATTGAAATATGAATATGATGTTATATGTGCCAATTGTACCGGTTACTAATGCAGATTTTCCAATCAAAGAAAACACGATAATTTCAAAAGAAACATCAAAAGTGCTTTATTCAAAGTAATGTCTATTGCTAGCTACACATTTCCCCCATCTTTCAGCTAATTTGAGGATACCGTCCCAATAGAACTTTTCTTGTTTTGAGACAAACCATTCAGAGTCCCAATTTTCCACTTCTTCGTACGTTTTGAAGTGCTGTTCAGAAAGTGCGAGTGCCATTGATCAGAATAAGTGGTAATCTGAAGGAGCAAGGTCTGGTGAATATGGCGGGTGGGTTAATACTTCCCAGGCAGGATCTTTTATCGTGTCTTTCACTAGTTTTGAAGTGTGTGATGGTGTGTCATCATGAAGCAAAAGTACTTTGCCGTGTCTTCTGGCCCAGTCTGGTCGTGTTATGATCAAAGTGTGGTTCTAATTGATTATGTGTTGTTGGTAGCGATCAGTATTAACAGTTTCACCTGGTTTTAGAAGCTCAAAATACACTACACCTTCCTGATCCCACCAAACGCAGAGCATTGTCTTCTTTCTGAAGCGGTTTGGCCTTGCAGTTCACGTTGATGGTTGACCTGGATCAATTCATGATTTTGTGCGTCTGGGATTCTCAAAATAAATCCACTTTCATTGCCAGTCACAATTCCATGCAAAAAGGACCTTCTTTCGTGCCATTGAAGCAACATTTTACTGATGACTTTTCAGTTTTTCATTTGTCTCTCATTCAGTTGATGTGGCACCCATTTTCCTTTCTTTGAAATCTTTCCCATGGCTTGTAAATGGTCAGAAATTGTTTGCTGAGCAACGTTTAATCTTTCTGCAAGTTGTTTTTGAGTTTGACACACAAATTCATCCAATAATGCGTGTAATTGTTGGTCTCCAAACTTTTTCGGTTGTTTTTGACGTTCTTTGTCTTTCCCATCGAAATAATCGCTTTTAAAGCGTTTAAGCCAGCGTTCACAAGTATCTTGAGATGGAGCACGTTCACCATAAGCTTCCCAGAGTAATACGATAACTTTCAGCAGCACTTTTCTCCAAAATAAAGTAATGCATTAAAACTTCCCGCAAATGCTCTTTTTTTTTTTTGGCCAGAAATTCCACATTTTTAAGCGTAAAAATATCTATGATGTTAACACCTTCAGAAAATTTGACATATGAAGTTTTGAAGCTTGTTGTCAATACAACAAAATAGCATATATATCAAATTGCATATATATCAACATATGTATAGCTCCATCTATTGAAAAAAATTCTCATTATTAACCAGTACTCCTGATATATAGATATTCAAGAATTACAAAATATTAAAAACTATTCAGTGAACTAGAGATCATTATTGTATTGGATGAAATACCATGAATATTAGAAAAGGTCGATTTTCAGAATTTGCAATATATAAAGAAATATTTTCTATCTCAGAAATATGTACAGTCAGTGAGCAAATATAGTTTTAGTAGAACTGAATTTCTAACCTTACAGTAAAAGGACATGAGCATTGGCATTGTGAGACAACCTCTATATTGCATTATTTTCTTTAACATTCACAGTCATCCTATACATATTTATGAACCTGAAAAGACAGATGAGTAGCCTGCATGAGTCCTCATTCCTTACATTTGTCTTCTAATTTTTGTTTGGTGATGACATTACTGTGCGAGGGGCTATAGACAGCTTTATTTCAATGGAGGCAAAGCTTGGCAGGTGTCCTTTTCCATTGGGAGGTCTGGCATCCTCTTCCATCTCTGTCAACTTTTGTTCCTCCTGAATAATGGATGTGCACAGCATATCTTAATGGATTATGCTTCATCTTGCATTTAGTCAACCGAAGAGAACGTCACTTAATCTCAGAGCAAAACTTAAACTGTGTGAAAAGGAAGTCCCCTCTTTCCTGGGCTCCTGATAAATGACAGTCATGATGAATTTGTTAATAACCTATTGCTTTGGAATCATAAAAAAGAAAAGGGATGATACACAGTGGGGAAGACAGCATATGAAAAAGGAAGATGGATATGGTAAAAAGGGTGGTGGGTAGCCTCAATACTTAGGACAGAGGCAGTGAGGTAAAGCATGTCACGTAATTATAGACAAGAAATAAAACTATTACCTTGTGTACTGTGTGGGAGGAAAAATAATTTTTCTTCTACTCTTCTATGCGCTTCTGGCTGGTCTGATAATCAAATTGACATGAGACAGATTAACAGGAGAAAGTAACCAATCGTATTGCGAATGTACAAACGGGGGTTCCCCAAGCATATGGAACCCCTGGACAAATCAGGCAGTTGAGGCTTTTATGCACTTCTGGACAAAGAAGAGGGCGTCAACGGGGAAGTAAGCAATTCACAGGTGTATGAAAAGGAGCAAATATTTGTTAAACAAATTCTTGCCAGGCCACCCAGAAACAATGGGGCACAGAGGGGAGTCTAACAAACAGACTTTGCAACTTTCTCCCCGTCTGCCACACTCAGTTTATATTATACTAAGGTGATAGCTTCCTGAAAAAGCGGATTTTTCCTTGCAGATTCCTTTAGGCAGGTGAGCGGGCGGGGAAGTGAAAGGCTCTTCTTGACTCTTTTGGTTCTTAAAAATAACCAGCTTAAAGTGATATCCCCAAAAGGCATATTTTGGGTGGCAAAACTCGGCTTCCCCTCAGGATCCAAGGACAAGACCTGCCTCCCTCCCTCCCCCAGCTTCACGTGCCATAAAATCCACACCTTTGAAGTGCACAGTTCAGTGGGTTTTAGCATATTCAAAACGTTGTGCAGCATCACCACTGTCTAATTCCTGAACATTTGTATCACGCCCAAAAGAAACCCCGTGCCCAGGAGCGGTCACTTGCACACTCTCTTTCCCCCGGCCCCTGGCAACCACTTACCTAGTCTCTGTCTCCATGGGTCAGCCTGTCTGGGCAGCGCACATAAAGGGAGCCACGCAATGTGCAGCCTTTGGTGTTAGGCTTCTCTCGTTTAGCATAATGTTTTCAAGGTTCATCAATATAGCATGTGTTCGGATCAATAGCATTCTATTATGTTGATAAACCACATTACTAAATAGACTTTTTTTTAAAGGAAATTTAGGTTTATAGAAAAATTGAGGGGAGAAGACAGAGTCCCCAGGTACCCTCTCACCAGTACTACCTCCAGCTTCCCCGGTTACTAACCTCCTGCCTTGGTGTTGTGATATACAGCATCTTCTTTCTCCATTCACAGTCGATGGACATCTGGGTTGTTTCTGCTTTTTGTCTATTAGGAATAATGTGTTATGAACATTCATGTACGGGTTTTTGTATGGACATGAATTTATTTCTCTTGGATATATAGCTAGGAATAACATTGTTGAGTCATGTGGTAACTCTATGTTTAACTCTTTGAGGAACTGCCAAACTGTTTTTCCAAAATGGCTGTACCATTTTACATCCCCACCAGCAATGGATGAGGGCTCTGATTTCTCCACATCCATCCTTGTTAACAGTTGTTATTGCCTACCTTTCTTTATGATAGCCATTCTAGTGAGTGTCAATTGGTATTTCGTTGTGCTTTTAAATTTACATTTCCCTGATGGATAATGGTGATGCGTGTCTTTTCCTAACACATGGGATGTAAGTTGAAGAGTAGTAACCCTGTCATCCTCTTTCAGTTCTCCTAGTGCACAGGGTCGGTATATACTGGGGGCTCGGTCAACATTCATTGACCTCTGCAGCAAAGGTGCACTCTGGGTTTGAGAAGATAAAATGATGCTGGAAAGAATGTCAGCTTCGTGGATTGCACAGAAAAGGTAGATTTCATTGTGAAAGTAACATAGGATTGGAATGCAACATGAAATCATTTCATTTTTTGCTAGCCACCCCAAATTATCTACTGAAATATCCACCGCTCATTCTAAAATCATTTCACGGTGGTTAACAGTACAAGGAAACAGTGAAACACGAGACAAGTGTGGCGCAAAAAGAACAAACTAAGTTTAAATAGGAGTTAAGGTTTTCATTGACCTTCCTTGTTTTAATAATTATAATAAAGAATAACCATGTTAACATAAGGCTTAAAACTCTACGTGTGCACACAAAATTCATACCTAGCAAGTTTCTGATCCTGCAGAAGGTAATTGACTTGATAAGGATCAGCCACTTGTCTTGCTGAGAATGTTTAAGGCGTTAGGTCTTTATGAAGAAAATGCAGACACAAAAAAAGTAAGGGTGGGAGGAAAAGAGGAAGAGAGAGGGGGAGAGAGAGGGGGAGGGAAGAGAGAGAGAGAGGAAGAGAGAGAGAGAGAGGGAGGAAGGACAGTTGTCTCTTGAGAATTATGAAGGTCATGGACCCATACTCCAGAAGACTACCCATAAGCACAGAATATTGCATACTATTTCTGAGATTTCATGGATCTCCTTTATTAGGATTTACGAATCCTAGCTTAATGACCCTTGCCTCTCAGAGGCAGACCCTGAAATACCACTTTTGTCGACTGCTTCTAACTTCATCACTCATAGGTATACATATCACCTAAGCAGGTAAGGACCTTGTGCAAATATATTTTTTATTTGCATTTAACCAAGCTCAGAGGTTAAAACTTACTTTTTAGTTGCCTAAAATTCCTAAGGCGATCCCTGAAAACATTGTTCGAGCATTTGAATGGGACCCAATTCTGTACAGTAAGCTCTTTTTTTATTTAGAAAAATCTGCACCTTGACCCATAGTTCTCTGAACTTTCAGCAGAATAAACCTGTCAGTCACATACATGTGAAGAGAGGAAATCCTGGAAATGAGGCCCCTGGATGACTCCCAAACTTATAAAGTACAGAGACATAATCTGTTAGCCCCAAGAAGACAGAGTTCTCAGGTTAAAATGTCCCGCCTCCTCCCTAGCCCCAAGTGGCTGTCTCTCCTCAGCCCAAACCGATCTTGGTACACGCTCTACTTTTTAAAAATAAACCGTCTCATTAGAACCAATACCACTTTATTAAAATAGCAAGCAATTAGTGTCTCTTGGATGCTCACGGCCCTTGAACAATAAAGAACAACCATTTAATTTTAGGTTGGTTGTTCTAGATTCTGGCAAACTGCTATGCACCTCAGAAAGGAGTTATTGAAATGCCCCTTTGGACATTACCAAAGAGCTGATAATGCTGACTGTCCCTGATGCAGAAGGAAAAGGAAAAATAGGTACTGGCCGCCAGGAAGGGCTTAGGAAGGTGAGCTGCGCAAGCCCGCCCCTTCCCAACAGGGCACCATGGGAGCCCTGCCCTCCTCCAGGCACGACTCCTGGAACTTCTTCGAGGCAGCGAGCCTTCTGTTCTTCTGGCTTCTGTCAATGCCTGTGCGGAGTTAATGGAAAATTGCCACCAAAGAGCAAAGGAAAACGTCCCTACAGTCCAGTTGGATCGTGGCTTGATGTGTTCCTTTTTTTTTTTTTTTTTTTAATATATTTTATTGATTTTTTACAGAGAGGACAGGAGAGGGATAGAGAGTTAGAAACATCAATGAGAGAGAAACATCGATCAGCTGCCTCCTGCACATCCCCTACTGGGGATGTGCCTGCAACCAATGTACATGCCCTTGACCGGAATCGAACCCGGGACCCCTCAGTCCCCAGGCCGACACTCTATCCACTGAGCCAAACCGGTTTCGGCATTGATGTGTTCCTTTTACCTACAAGCCAGTTTAGCAGACGCTGACATGGACTCTCCAGAGCTTAAAAGGGTGTCTGTCGTACAGGAGGCGTCCGTCACACCCCTCACTGAGAATGGAGCGCACACTGTGTGCGAGGAGTTCTGTTTACTGCGGGGGGAGCATCGGGGAGGATGTGGCAACGCTGACCTCAGTGTCAGCCTGCTCTTAGGGAGCGTCTGGCTTCAGGAAGAAGACTGTGTCCTAAGCCGGGCCTGCAGGACCTAGCAGAAAGAAAGGAGTGAAAGGTGAAGGTATTCCAGCTGGGAGCTCGGGGGAGTCTGGGGGCTGGAACATTCCTCGGCCCAGGTGCTCCTCCTAGATTTCGTTTGCAGTTTTCCTGAAGAGATTTTTTTTTACTCAGAAAGGAAAGGCCTTAGTTGGCTTACTGCTGGTACATCAAGTGGCATTCCTGGGCCTCCGTTTATGTTGATTTACTGCTCGGGGAGCACTGTATCTTACCCTGGAAGAAAAAGACTCAGTGCCAATGTTTTACAAATACAAGCCCCGAATGCTTTCTCCAGAGCAAAGGAAACAGTGACGCAAGTTAAACAAATAATTAGAAAATGTGTGCCCAGCTGGCGTGGCTCAGAGGTTGAGCATGCAGGAGGCAGCCAATCAATGATTCTCTCTCATCATGGATGTTTCTATCTCTCTCTCCCTCTCCCTTCCCCTCTGAAATCAAGAAAAAAAGAAAACGTGAAAGGAAAAAAAAACCCAGCAATTAAGTGGATAGGTCAAGAGCAAATAGTCGGGGCCACTCTGATTGTAAAGAAATCCACATTTAGAAACTGAAATGTTGAGACCTGCATTTGAAAGATGCCACCCCACCGTATTTTATCGACATTCAAACCAAGTTAGTATTCCCTTATCATCAGATGGCTCCCAGGCTACTGAAATTGGAAACCTGGCCAGATGGACTATAATAACTTCGCAACAATAACGGAGGATTGGTTCCTTTAAGAAAACTATTTCCCACATTCCGAGGCATTTGCTAGGAAACTCGGAAGGGCACCAGCTAGGTTAGGGACTGGTCACTGCTTCCCTCAGCAGAGAGACGTCCTTTCACACACAGCCCACAGCCGACAGCCGTCCCTGCGCTTATCACAGGCATCGCGCTCACTTCAAAGTGAGTTCTGTGAAATGAGAGCTGGACAGCTTACCTGGGGGAGGCCATTCGTATAATAACTTGCGCTGCCTGGAGGAGAGCTGAGAGCTTCGAGTTAACAGGGCTTCTCGCCCGGTTACCTAACTTGTCCTACCTTGCGGGGGCGGGGTAGAGGGTAGGGGAAGGGGGTGCTTTCTAACTACCAGATTCTCAAGTCCAGCATACGAGGTTGAAATCTAGTGTGCTCTTCAGCTACTTGTTTTAGTCTTGAAACTCAGTGGTTAGCATCTGTACAATGGGTTGTTGTGAAGATTAAATAGGTGAATGTTAAGTGCCCGATGTTGGACCTGGCACAAGTAATTTTTTTTTATTGTTTTAAGTATTACAAATAGTAGTACATATGTCTCCTTTTTTTTCTAATTGACCTTCCCCCAGCCACAAGTAATTTCTCCGTAATAATGGTCATTGGTAGCTCCTAAAATAGATCACAAATTCAATGCACTTTATTTCCAAGAAAACCCTTAAAACTCTCTTACACTGAACTTATGTTTATTTGAAACAAAAGTCTAGCATGTCGTGTTATCCCAGTTTATGTAAATCTGGAGGAATGTTTGCTATAGGACAGTGACAAGAGTACAGTTTGACAGCTGGTACGTTGCCGATGAGGAAAGAGATGGGAGAATATGAAAGAGCAGACAAAAGACCACTGAGAAGCATTTAAATGTTTAAATGCTGTGTAGCACTTGGTGCAGTAATTAATGTCCTAGAAAGAGAGTGAGTCATTGCAATGGTGGAATTGGCAGAAAGTGATGTGTTTGGGGGCAGAAAAAGGTCTTAAGCATTTGAGAAATATTTTCATGGAGTACAGAAAACTAGACTTTTAGTGCCAAAAAGAGAAGATTTTGGGTATATGGAAACTTTCAGCACTCTTGGCAAGGTGCTATTTTTCTAATAGCTTATAGTTACAATCAAAGGGGTTGCAGCATCTCGGCCCAGCCTGAAATAACGACTGTAACCTGTTCTGGAGACTTACGAAAATATCTGGGAGAACATGTAATTGTGGGCTTGGATAACACTGAAATGGGATTTAAAACACTTTTTAGCTAATATTTATTGAGCACTGACTGTCCCAGGTTAAATCTGAGCACTTTACTCATTTTGCCTTAATGTCAGTGCTAAAAAGGGAAATCATTATCTCCTATTTTACAAATGAGGAAAAGGAGGCACAGAGAGGTTGAGTAACGCACCCAAGGTCACACAGCTTGTAAATGGATTTTAAACAGAGTAAGTTTGCTCCTAACTCCTATCCACTGCACAGGTAGTGAGATCTGCTTTCAAAGGATTGATTTTGATTGCAGAAGAGGAGTGTGATAATCGAAAAAGATGTGTTGCTGTAAGGCAGAAATTATTTTTCTCTAATGTTTGTATAGCCCTAACAAGTCTTATTAATTTTTATAAATTCGCTGATACAGTCTATATGTAGATTCTGCTGGCAGTTGCTGATAACAAAATCAATGAACATTAGTGTAACTTCAATGAAATACAGGAAGTTGAACACATAAGGCCGTTTGGATGCCGATTAGTACAAGAAACCATGAGGATGTGAACATCAAAGAAATGTTAAGGTCTTCAGTGTTTTCCCCATAATTGTGAACTGGTCCTCGCTCTACTTGTCAAAATGTTTATGCGCTGCCTGCCTATCGCGTAAGCAAAGATCATTAGACCTTCTCAACCCAAACAAGAGCTTTACTAGTACATTGATGCTGAAATGGGTCTCTGGAACCTCCTTTCACCCTGAATACAGCAGAGACTGTTCTGTGGTGGACGACTGTAACGTCTGTCGCTTCCTCCCAGCAGAGACCAGAGCAGTAAAACCAAGCTGCACGGTGATGAGTGGACGTCTGTTTATGTTTAGGGCGGGGTTACATATTTACTTCATGCCTTCCTCCCACTGTGCTTTTGAGGATGCCCCCAGTCAATGTAATGCGGCCAAATGGTCCGTTAGTGGTTTTTCCCGAAGAATTCGCCGGTTATAATCCTCTTCTCCCCAAAGGTGACTGCCATCCAAATGCTGGCTCACTAGGATTTATTGCATGTACCATGTTCTAGCCACTGATTTGGGCGCCGGCCAAGCGCTTACTACGTGCTGTAACGTGTAGAGAACGAAGCACTACAGTCTGCCACGCAGAGCAGACACTCCAGCAGACCACACACCCACTGCTGGCAAGAGAAATAAACCTGGAAACTTGTTTCACACACAGACTCACAAACCCAGAGCTGTAAATCGTGCAGCTATCTGATCTTCTTCCTCAGTGAGGAGGAGAGTTTATTGAAGAGGCCGTCGGCACGTAAAGGCAGAGGCCTAGTTAAGGAGATCCAGCAAGGGATGGTGAAATACCCGGCGACCGCTTGGAGCCATTCCACATCCTTCAGGGGCGGGAGGAGGGTTGAGGTACCCAGAACCCGGACAGGGAGAAGTCCCAGGCTGTATGTGGGAGCAAACTCTGCCCTTTCCCTGACAGGTAAGGAGCCAGAAGGATAATTACCCCGCTCCCTCGGTCTTCTTCATCGGTGTAATTTGTTGTGGGACATTTTGGTATACTGTAGGGTTATTGACAAAAAATAAAAAAAGTGATGTGTTGAAAAATATAGTGTCTTCATTTGGGAAATTCAGTGAGTTACAGTCTTCCACCAGCTAAGCCTGTACCCGATAGCGCATGGATGCCAGTTGTGGTTAAAGGGGTCACGCTCAGGAGCCTGGCTACAGTGGCCTTCCGTTCTCAGATGCAGAGTCTGGAGTGTTTGTGGCACTGCAGGAAGGAGATCACCATGGAAGAGTCTAAGGAAGACTTTCTATTTCTAAAGGAAATATACACCTCTTACTTCACCACATACAAGATTTCTGCTAAAGCCAGGTTGGAATCCCAGCTGTGCATTGACTGGCTGGCATTCATTCATTCAACAAATAGGTATTAAGCATTCACTACTTGCTGACACCATTGTCCCAGGCGTTAAGGGTAGAGGAGTGAAAAAAACAGACAAGATGACTGTTCTCATGAGCTGCCTTTAACACGGGGAGATGGCTGACACACAAGCAGAGAAACCAGATGAGTTCAGATAGTGACAGTAAAACAAGGCCATGCTATGATGACAGTGACTGGGGATAGGGCATAGGAGTGTCTGGGGAGATGACCTTTGAGCTGAGAATTTAGCCATAATCCTTCACAGTTAGGGAGAGTTAGGGGGTGGGGTGGGGGTGGGACATTGAGTTAGGAAGCGAAGGGTGCTAGCAGGTGAGGTCTGTATTGTTAGAGTGATGGGAAGCCATTGGAGGGTTTTAAGAAGAGAGACACAACTTAAGTTACATGTGTTGGATCCTTCTGGCTACTCTGGAGCTTGGATTATGAAGAAATGAAACTGGAAGCAAGTACACTAAATTTAGATGGCTTAGAAAGGAGTCTGTGAGACTAGAGAAAGAAAAAAAGTACAGGGTGAGGCAAAAGTAGGTTTACAGTCATTTGCATGGAAATATTACAATAACGAATAAATGATAATACAAGAATAAACTCTGTGTGTTGTGTACTCACAGCTGTAAACCTACCCTTTCCCAATCCTGTATATGAATACAATGTATGTGACAGAATATAAAATCCCCCATTTTCCTAATGAGATAAAATATGTTCGATTTATTCGCTAACTTGAGTAAGCCTTTAGAGATATGGAAGAAATAGTCAATATCTGGTTGGTTTTTTTGTTTGTTTCTTTAGTTGAACATATTTGTACTCTATTATTAATTTAAAAACATTGACTTTGTTCACCATAGTTAATTTTTTAAAATGTCATTCCATCTTTCTCATCCTTAGAGCTGCTTTTCAACTTCTCTGTCTTTGCCAGAGCAAATCCTCGTCACTTCCAATCAGTTTGTTTGACATACAGCAGTCCTGGAATCCATAGTCTGGTGCCTATTTTCAAGAGAAGTCCTCTGAGGACATGAGTTCAGTTACTGTAAAAAGAGACCCACACAAAATACAGGTGTTAAAAGTAAATGAAGCTCGTTTGTCTCCTGTTAAACAGCACATACTGGTAGGTATTTGGGTAACCCTGGGCTGGTAGGCAGCTGAGTTGTTGACTATCATCTACGAGCAGAAGGAAGTGGGGGAAGGACCCCTCCCCCAGGACGCACAAGTGGCATGTGTCATTTTTAATTATATCCCAGGACATCTTGGTCACCTGTTATTATGGAAGAAGGAGGGCATGGAGATGGACATTGGAGGACAAGAGGCAGGTTGTCACAGCATCCATGTATAGCTTGGAGACAGTGGGTTTTGCTGTTTTCCTATAGATCAGGCGTCCTCAAACTACGGCCCGCGGGCCACATGCGGGTGTTTTTGCCGTTTTGTTTTTTTAATTCAAAATAAGATATGTGCAGTGTGCATAGGAATTTGTTCATAGCTTTTTTTAAAACTATAGTCCGGCCCTTCAACGGTCTGAGGGACAGTGAACTGGCCCCCTGTTTAAAATGTTTGAAGACCCCTGCTATAGATGTATCTGAGTATCAGGACCCAAAGCCGTTCAGTTCCTGAGCTCAGTTAGCCAGTCATAGGAGTTATTGTGATCTCTACAACTTAGCCATGGACTGTGTTGCTATTTGAGTAATCTTCAAAAGGCTGGAGGAGTCGTACCACAGGAATAATTAAACATCTGTTTTTCAGTTTCTTGCCCCCCTTCATATTAAACAGTCCTGGCAGTTGACCTCTGAAGGCAGCTCAGGTTAGCCCTGATGGAGGTCAGTTCAGATTGATGAGTCTTTTTCAAATGGGGACTTTCTGTTCAAAGAAGGTAATTCTAGAGAGACCTCTATAATAAGAGGCTTTGGAAAGACACGAACACAAAGGGATTTCTTTTCTGGGAGGGAGCTGTGGGCGGAGGGTACCTCACCTTATAGTTAGACCTGGAATAGGGTGGACCAGGTCGCCTGCAGAGCAGCGGGGCAAGAGGAGTTCAACCCTGAGTGGAAGGGTTTCTTTTGTAACAAAAGAAACATTTTTTTCTTTATAATATGGACGAATAATTAATACTTAGCCTTTTGAGGTTGCTGTGGGAATCAAAATCTGTGTGGTATATAGCAGGCTATAGTCATCACATCCTGTATGTTTTGCAAAACTCAGTGTCAGCATTTGGCAGGAAGCTGGGTTTGGAGAGACGGTATTTGCCCAGTGTACAGTATGTGCTCAACAAATGATCACTGTCATTACTGTTATAAACGTGAGCGATGAGGCACTTTCCAAATAGCACATCTTGAAGGCATTTGAATGTCCACTCACCATCTTGTCTGCATCAGCCCTGTTTTGTCAGGGATGCCTCCTTACGAATTATTCTGATAAAACGGAGGGCTTTGGTAGAAGCTTAATAAATGTGTTTAGTCCAAGCAATCTATTTGGAAGGAATGTGCCAACCGTTATTGCAGAGTGCCCTCAATCCTGTTCTCTCCCTTTGGCACGGTGGACCTCTCCTGCTCCTTTCTCCCGGGCAGCACTGTGAAGTGCCTTGCATAGTTAAATAGATGGAATTCATGGAGTCCACCAAGCCTTTGCCTCAAAGCCTCGCCAGCTTGCCATTAAATTTAGGAATGTGTGGGGTTTGGATGTAATTTCTCCCTTGCCCACTGGGATATAATCATTGTACAACGACTCTTAAGTGTCATGCTCCAACATTGTCGAAGCATTAGCCTTGACTTGTGTAGGGATTCACTTCTCTTCGGCAATCTGGTATTTCTTTAAATGCTTTGTGTCCATTCATGAGGCGATGGTTTCATTTGAAATGCTGCAGTCACCAGGGAGAAGCTCCCGTGCTCTTCCCTGATTGGCTGGCATTCCCTCTGCCTCCTGTTGCTATGGTGCCCAGCAGAGTAACTTCCTTGCCCTGCACATGTAGGAGGCTCGGTCTCCATGGATACCCTACTCTGAGACTGTACTCCACTAAGGGATGAGCTGCACACACTGTATTTCTGCACAAAACACACCCCAGACTGTGGTGGAAGGCTGTGTGCAGAGGCAGTGTTTGCCATGAAAGTCTACGGAGCTTACCTTCTAAGTAAGTAGTATTAGTCACAGTAAGTAAATGATTATATTGGATCACAGGGGATATGCTCTTTGTGTACGTGTGTGTGTGTGTGTGTGTGTGTGTGTGTGTGTAAAGTTAGTGTGGTAGGCTAAAATTGTCGCCTAAAAGCAAATGTTCAGCTCTGCCTTTCACAGATTCTGAATGCAGAGTCTATTACTGTAAACTATTAAAAATACACACTTATATTGTTCTCAGTAGCTCTTGTCATAGGTGAGTCTGTTTGTATGATTTGAAGCAAACAAACAAACAAACAAACAAAAAACAATGACCACGAATGCTTTCCTATTAGCACGCTCTTCTAATCCTGAGTATTGCCTGTTGAATTTGTAAATGCAGAGCCTGGCCTTGCCCAGTGGTGTGCCGGGAATGGATGAACACACAGCCACAGCGAATGCTGATCGGCACTGCACAGAGTTTGCAGTGGGCCTCGGTATAGACTGAGGCGCGATGTATTTATTATCAAGAGAGAGCCTGCTTGTGTGACCATGACAGCCAGTTCACCGTGGGAATTACTCAGAGCACATCTCTCGGGCCAGTTTTAACTTACTTTTCCCGTGTGGCGTCCGGTAGAAATTCTGAAGCTCTTCGTGCCCATGGAACTGGGATGTGGAAGAGTCTTCCTTTCATTAACTGATTTGATCTTTCACTTCCTCTTTACTGTACATTTTAAGAGCTTAAGGGGTTGCGTTTTCAATGTTGTAAAAGCACATGAGTCATCTTAAAGTGATTCTCATCTGCTGGGCAAATGATGAATGCCTGTGGTGTTAAAATTAATTAGTGGAAGCAAAAGAAAGGCTACACATATGGTAACCCCAACTCCAGTTCAATAACTTTAATATTGTGTAAAATTTAGATTTTTAGACTGCCCACAGGAGGTAGCCGGCGTCTAGCAGCTCTAAACAAAAAGCAAACCAAGCGCTCTGTTGGTATAAGAGAGATTCATTTTTGTCCTATAAAAGAGTATTGTGCGAAGTTGTAAATTTCTTTTATTTTTCTGTACTCATGACCATTTAGGCAAAGGACAACCAGTGTGACATCATCTTTTCCAACTGTTAGTCATGGTTCAATTTTAATTGCCTAAAATGGTGAAAAGCTACCACCCTGTTGGTACTGATGATGACTGTTCTGGCTCCGACTTTGTCATTGGGGTCAAGTTTTAGGTCATTGCCTTGCCTTAATATTTTATAGACATAATTTCCATCCAGCAGATGAACAAGGGTACATGGTAAACTCTGTAGATACCATGGTTTTAGAGACCTGGAAACTACATTGATGACATTTAACCCAAAGTTTTTCACCTCATTAGTATTTACACAGCCCCATTTCCCTTCCTCAGTATGTCTATCTCTGAAAACTCACATAGTTAAGGACTTTTTTTCAACCTCAAAATACCTGAACTCCTCTCTAAAACTGTTCCCTCATCTGTAGAGTGGAACAATGATAGGACCTATGACAAAAGTCGCTTGGAAAATTCAGTGATGTAAGGGCACCTGGCATACAATAAGTATTAGCTGCTATTGTATTATGATTACTACTAGCGGCCCGTTTGCACGAAGATTCGTGCAATAGACCTTCATTCACCTGGCTGCCTGTACCAGTTTTCTGCCGGCACCAGGGACCCAGGCCTTGGCTGTGGCCACCGCCTTCTGCCTTCTTTCAGGGGCTCCGCCGCACCCCAATGTCCCTGCAACGGTTTCCTGGTGGGCGTGGCAGGTGGGTGTAGCGAAGGTACGGTCAATTTGCATATTCCTCTATTATTAGGTAGGATATGTACTATCATTTTACAATGCCTTGTAGTCAAGGGAGACTGTCCCTAGTAGCTTGAACAGTTTTTTGGTTTGGTTCCATTCAGCCTATCAAATTTCCTATCAAATACTTTCTAAGAACCTTCTAACTAAGTGCATGGCATTCTGATGGAAATGATAGCATTCGATGTCCATGAAAATGTAGGCAACAAAATGTGAGCTATCCAATTCGTTTTCTCTTTTCAAACGTGTGGCTACATGATGTTGCTAAGTCACTCTGCACTTTCAGAATGAAAGGTTTGCCAATTAATTTTGCTGCCATAACACGATAGGTATGTAGGATACCACAATGGATATGCAAGATAAAAAAGACTAGGCCACATACCATAAGTCAGTTAATATTTAAAACAAATTAAAAGTATGACAATTAAAAATCTGGGTTCAAACTTTAAGCTTCCTTCCTTTCCTGAAAGGATTTCCGTTCAGAGTGCAGTCATGACATACTTTGAAAAGAGAGCAGTTTCATTAAGTTGAAGTTTGGGGAATGCTGGGAGAGGAAGAGATGGGGAATGATTGATTAATCTGTATAAAAATGGGCCCCATGCTGGGATTTTTTTCCTTTTTGCACTAATCCTGTGTGACATCTGAGCCAAGAAAAGTATAAAACTGACGCCATATGTGCAGAGCCTGCCGGTGCTGACTTTCAAACGCATGAAGAGTTGACCCAGATTATATTTTGCGGCTTTATTTTTATTCCCATGTCATTTTCATTCCCCGTTTCTTCTTTCTGGCATATTCTCTTCCTTCCATCTGTTTGCCCTGGCAAGAATGGGGCATGTGCAGCAAGGATTATACCAACTCGCTTGAAGGGAAACAGGGAGGACATTTGTAGGATGTGATTTAAAGCGAGGTCTCTATTATTAGAGAGTAAGGGAGTGGGAGGAGGTAGAAGAGGGGGAAGGGGGGTAAATGCTGATGGAAGGAGATTTGACTTGGGATGGTGCACACCCAGTACAAATACAGATGATGTATGTTAGAATTATACACCTGAAACCTATAGAATTTTATTAACTAATGTCACCCCAATAAATTCAATAAACATAAATAAATAAGTAGATAGATAAATACATAAATAAAATGAGGTCTCTAGAGGCTGGGGACTTGTAATCAATGCATGTCCATAAATACTAAATATATTTTTCTAAACATGATTTCAAATGCAGATTCACTCAGATAATGTACTTAGAATAAAATTAGCCTTGTTTCAAGGTCAACGTTAAATTCTTAGCAACATCCCACTGCCATGGTGACCTTTTACCTATACTCGACGGATCTTTGACGAAAATCATGCCCCACTTTCCTTTCACCGCTGCTGTCATACGGGCACATGGTCTGATGGTGCCCGTTTGTCACGTGTTTGTTAGGTGCTGGGTGCTGGGTGCTGCTGTCCTGGGCTGGGGGGCATATCCGTTCATGGCAGCTTCGGAGGGAAGGGGGCCCCTTGTCTTGGGTGGCGGCAGCATTATTCAGAGAAACTGGATCTTCCCGAGTCTTTGGCTTCTTGTCCTCATCCCCGTGGCTGAGATAGGCAGGCTCTGCCAGCAAGATCTGATTTCTGCCGAGGCGACTGGCGGGCCTGACTGTTCTTGAGAGGCTGTGCCTGAACCTGATACCGGGTTGCTGCCTGACATCCAATGCTTTCCCCTCCTCGTTGGTGGGAGAAGGGAAGGGAGAAGGGAAGCCACGGGCTGAGAAGCGCTGGTGCCTACAGAGCAAGGTGTAGGGCCTGCAGGCATGCCGTCCTGTCGTCTGGTGTCCTGCCAAGCCCAGCCTCCCAGGGGCAGCAAAGGGGTTCCTCCGTGCTAAGCTGGGGCATTCTTGAGTTTTGGATGGGATTCTCCAACTTAGCATTCCCCCCACTTCCTTTTCTCCTTAGTCTCAGCCATCATTGAACAGAACTGAACCCAGTAATGCTCCTCATTTGTTTTTTCAACACATACCGCGTGCCTGGCAGTGAGCCACACAACAGTAAACCAGGGGCTCCCTGCCCCTGTGTGGTATGTGTCTGTGGCACCTGCGGGGTCCGATGCATGCTCAGACGAGGACCACGGAACCCAGATCTGGGGGTCTGGGAAGCCGTCCAGAGGAAGTAATGCTGTGTCAGCACTTAAAAAGGGTGAAACCAGGTTTTTAAGTGAAAAGACACTTGGGGGTCTGAACTTGGCATGCCGTTGCTGTTAACGTAAGTGCTATGCCCTTAGAGTTTTCAAAATTCTTTTGTTATGGCTGCCATGTTATATCCAAAAACTCTCTTTCGGGTGACTTTTCTCTACTAGAATGTGAGCCCCTCTAGGACATGGATCATGCGCACTCTGTCTCTCTCCCTCTCCCTCTCTCTCTTGCTCTCTCTCCTTTTATTATCTTTTATTTAAAACTAATTTTTGATGTTTCTTCTATTTATTTTTTAAATATATATATCTATATCTATCATATATATGTATATATAAAATGTGATGCACAAAAATGATATATATGTAAACTATGCAGTATAATAAAGTTCCACCCTAAGAATTACCACCTGTCTGTGGATTCGCCCAGATCCTATTCTCTGTCTCCAGCCCCCGACCCTCCCCCACCCCCAGAGGTGACCACTGTATTGAAATGTGTGTCGTATCATTTCTTTGCACTTAAACATCATTTGATGACCTTAGGTTATGTGTCACTAAAAATAAGTTGGAGCACAATGAAAAACTTAAACATGGAGCCGTGTTGTCTTTGCCGTGTGTTCTCCATAATTAGCACGGTGCCTAAAACTTAATAGGTGCGCGCTAGACGTCTGTGAATTAATGGATATGCCCGAGAGCCGAGAAGATATTTTTGTGATTCTACATGATTCTACATGCTAAGGCGATATTGGAATTCCACTTCAGTGGATTTGTTCCCTTGGAGCCTTGTTAGTTCCTTCTTTTTTGGGGTGCTTACAGGTGTAGGCTACAGAAAGTAGCCAGGTCCTATTTAATTGTTTGGGGATATTTCCAAACTACCATTTCGACTTCTCTCCATTTTACTGGCATGCAAACCGTCCAGGGCTCCTAAAGAGAGTGGCCTTAGTTTTTTTGTCATGGTCTGCTTTGCTTTTCCATTCTACTGTGGCTTTTCAGAGAGCATTGGAAGGTGGAGAGAATAGAGAACACTGAGTACACTTGGACTTAGAAGTTAACTTGTTTGGGGGGAGGAGGGCAGAGCAGCTGGACAAGCAAAGGGTTGGCCTGGGAAGCAGTGATCCGTGCCAGATGCCACTTTGAGTTGAGATCCTGGGGAACATTCCATTAATGAGCCCATGGAAACTCGGGGCATAATGTGTGTGCAGAGTATAATCTAATCATGGGTGTGCTCCATTCTTTTTACATGCTGCAAACCACACAAGAATTCGTAGCGAACTCTTGTAGGGGACATTCAGAAACATTGTGTTCAGAAGCCTGAGAATCCAAAGAGTTTTCAATTGATCAACAATGGTGGGAGGTGAAATTCAGGTGCGTGGAGCTGGGAGCTCAGTTTGGTTTGCAGAATTCCTTGTCTCTCCCCAGCAGGTGCCCAGCTCCGAAGGCCACAGTGGCAGTGTAGCGTCCCAGGTGAAGTCGCCTCCCTGGGCCTGCACTAGGCTCCCTGGGCCTTGAACAGGTGTCCCAGGGCAGGAGGGCGGGAGCTGTCCCACCTGCCTTGCACCTGTTTTCCTGCAAGCCCATCCCCTGATCCAGAATCCTCTGTTGTGCTGCCAGGTCTCCTCCTGGAAGCATTTTCATAGGACTTCATTATCCCCGATGCTTATGTTAGCTCCTTGAACACGTGTCTGAATTAAAACAAATGCCCCCAGGCCTTCCATTTCTCCATTGGCTTTTGTTTGAACACTCTGTATAGATGCCAAAATGGCCAGAATTGACCCAGCTTAATTGTTTTTATTTCATGGACGTTTGTGCTTGCAAAGAAAAAAATATTTGCATTAAAGATTGATTGCACAGTGGTAAATCTAGCATGGGTCTTGGAGTATCTCAAGCCATTGTGATTATTCCATTTTTCACATCGTCCTCAGGCAATATGAGAGAGGCCTCTTCCCCCCTTTCATTTCATAGGGATAATTCCTGTTTTGTTTTTCCGCTCTTTGGTCGTACTAAAAACATATCGTCATTCAATTGTTCTTTTATGTGTTAGCCCTGCCGTCAAGTATATAACATAAGGCGAGGTGTTGCTTAGTGTTTCACTTACTTTATGCTTTTACCGTTTTAAATCCTTTTGTTCACCTGGGGTTTTCAATGATTTTGAACCTGTGCAGTTACATTTGCGAACCTAAGATCGATGTGGAAGGGGACTCAATGGTCTGGGCTCCCCTCTTATTGTACAACTGTACAACCCATTTCCTAACTGTAATGCCCACCGGCCTTGCCTTCCAGCCTCCACAAAGCTCAGTATGTCCACAAAGCATCCCTCTGTTCATATCCCCACCCTCTTCAAATCTTTGCCATGGCTCCCTCTTGCCTTCAGAGTAAATGCCCTTAGCTTAGTGTCCCAAGCTCCCATGCACTTGTGTTAGCGTAGCATTCACACTCTTCTATTCTCTGGGTACAATGTACCATTTTGGCTGCATTTTCTCATCTGATCACTGTGTGCCAGCTAAACAAGGGATTCAATATATTCTAATTATCCCCTGTGTGTGTTTTTTATCCTCCACGTTTCACTCATGTCATCCCTTTCACCTAAGGTCTGCCCCCTCCCACACCCGCAACACTTGGTCTTCCTCCTCTGTGTTCCCTTAGTGCCCGCTGTCTGTATTACACTCCTCAGGTCCTGCCTCATATCCTAGTTGTTCTAGTTTCTATAGTTCATCTCCTAAAAGGAGGCTTGAGCATCAGAAGCCTACTTCTCCATGACCCAGTGCCTTCACGCGTGCAAGGTTGAACACATCTTTGAAATGGACTAAATTGAATATCATGAGTATCATCTTGGTTCCCAGTTCTTAGATCTGGGTGAAT